>NW_010246869.1:0-70156 GCF_000690775.1 Eurypyga helias
ATTTTAATTTTTAATTTTTTTAATTTTTAAAAGATTAATTTTTTTTAAAATTTTAAAAGACTGAAATAGCCAAGTAAAAATGTAAGAGCTAGCAATGATGTTAAAAACTGTAACCCCTTAGGTGACATTATTGCACCATTGTGCCCACAATATTGATTCAGAAAAGGACTGGTTCATTTTTAGGTTCTGTTTTCATGACCAGTGGTTGAGAAAAAAAGGCTTTTGAATCAAAAGATTTGAATAGAAACATTCAGGCTATAAAAGCCTATATGCATTTGCATTCATTGTTAAAATCCAGCCAAAAGGAAAATACTGCTTCTGCAGATTAGTCCCGCATTAGACCCGCGTAGTTTCTTGCTGTGAAATATATCCAGAAGTGCTATTCCCAACACTGGGAATGCCTTAATGCAATGGCAGTGGTGAGGACATCGCTCCCTCGACTCGGCACGCAGGGACACGTGGCATGGCTTCCAATCTCCAATGCTTTTGGTATTATACCAATAATATTCTCTGGAAAATCAGAGACCCCTGGCTTCTATGGAAACTACTATTTCCAGAAAAAAATGGTGAGGAATAACAGTTGGTTCAGAGGAAAGCTTGTCAAAGCTGCTTTTTAAAATACCTGCTAGAAGTGTGATCAGCTGGTAGCCTTGAGTATTTTCACAGCAGGCTATTTTCAGACATAATGGCAAAGTTTTAAAAGTCTTTTCCATTCCTTCAGCGCTTACCCTGGTCTCAGCTCTTTAGTGTTGGCCAGTGAGCATCCTTCCTTTGCAAGTTTGTTGTGTGACTGAATATTTCAGCCCAGGGTCTTAATGCATATGTCTAGCATTCCTCATGAGAGCTGTACAATCCTACATGTGAGTTTGCAGAGAGACTTGCTGGCTAAATTCACACGTATTGTGAAAAGCCACACAGAAGTTAGAGGGTAGAGGAAAGAAAGAAGTGCCTAAAGAGAAGTAAAGCAGGGCCAGAGGAGAGTGTATCATTCAGAGGAGCCATGTGAAATGGTGACAAGTGTGCATAAATATTGGGCCTGCTCATAATAGGGCTGTGATTCTGTAGTTCGTACTGAAGTGAGGTCAGTGGGATGCCTTGTATGACTAATAATGAACCACTCACACCAGTACGTGCAGCACGGCTTTGGAGCCTGAATAGCTGTGAATACTATAGAGTCACTTTGCTCTGTAATAATAAAAATGGTTACTGAATTTTGGCTGTGGGTTGGGGGGGGGGGGGGGAGGAGGGTGAGAATGTATTTTTTTAATTACTGTTTTTGTCTTATTTGGGAGTAGAGAATTTTTTATTTTATGTCTCAGTAGTGCTGAATGGTGTTCAAAAATTGTATTTTTTAAAGAGAATCCCTGCTGAATCATTTGGAAAGAACTCAGAGCCACTCATTTCCTCTTGCAGTATCTGCAAGTCACTGCAGGAATCATAGCAACAAGTGATACAGATCATACATAGTGCTGTACAGGAGCTCAGTGGCAGAAAGCGAGGTTAAAAACCAAGAAGTATCTTCTTTAAGCACCAGACAGAATCAGTCATTTGCTATTCCTAAAGTCTGAGTAGCGTTATTATCTGAAAAGTGGGAGGAGATTTTAGATAAGTATATGCCTTCTAATAAACCTGATAATTTATGCCTCTTAGAATTTAAGCTTGCACTTTAGTCTTTGTTATAAGGGTAGACTATTTGGCTAAAACCTGCAATTTTTATGTTGACAGTTAGGGAAATGAATAGGCAAAGTCTACAGAGTATTCATCCAAATGAGTTTCAGTTCCAAGTCATTAAAAATGATTATCTCAATTAGAGTTTGATTTTGCTTAACTCTAGATCTGCTTTTGTGTCAAGTTTCTATGTCTCCTTCTGGGGCACAAACAGCTTTCTCCAGTTTTCCCATGTAAATGAAAATGCGTTAGAAATTCATACTCCAGTTATATGCAAAATAAGGAGAAAATAGCAAAGCCAGATTAGGATACTGAGGGTCATTCAGGGTGGCTAGGAAGAGTTTTGCTGTCATTGACACTGGTGAGCCAAGTAGTAAGGGGACGTGTGTGTGTGTGTGTGTGTGCGCGGGAGAGGGACAGCTCTGAGTGCCTGGCTGCGATGGTGCTGGCTGATGGAGAAATAGAATGGAAAGGTTCATGCTCATGTGTATGTGCACATCTGTCTAAGGGCACATGAGCACAGAGGGTGAAGGCTTCTAAATTTCAGCAAGCTCCCATTTTTTTCTAGACTTTTTATAACTTTATGTCCCATTAGTGAATCTGCAGATACACAAGTGTTGAACAGTCAATATGTTTCAGGCTATTTGTGTATGCTACACACTTTTTCCTGACCTTCCTCCCTCTCTCCCTCCCTCCGTTTTCCCTCCTTGCTTGCCCATTCCAGCATGTGGGGTCCGACCTCCCTGTCACGCACACTGTGTAGTAACTTCTGCCAAACACACACCGCAAGGGTCTCTAAAAAAAACCAGCCTCAACATACACATGAAAGGTTCCTTCGGTTGTAAAGACAAGGGCACTGCATGTCCTGCTTTGCATTTAAAGGCAAAACACTGTAAAAGGTGGAGAGGAACAGTGTCTGGAGAGGGAGACCTGGGCTTTGCCACACTTGAGAGATTTCTTGGGGGGCAAAGTAGGTGCTTCCCTGTTTCTGTTTATCCAGAGCCTGCCTCTGAGCTCCTTTCAGGACTCCTGGGAGCCTGGAAAGGTAGAGCAGCAAGGAAACAAAAAGCAAGAGTTGAAAGCGATGCCTTGGTTGAGACTGGCTGCTAATCGCCTGTGGTTTTATTCATTCTGTGCCTCCCAATGTTTCAGGTGTCAAGACTGCCAGGATTTTAGAAAATAGCTGCCAAAAGGGTCTGGGGACTTCAGGCTTCTCAAACAAACCCCAAAAAATCACACAGAGATTTCTAAGAACAGAGTAGAAATGCATATGTTGTTGAGATCCTCGGCAAAAACTGTGATCACATGAATTTTTCATTACTAATCAGCGGCTGCATTGGAAGATCAGTCTCAGAAGGAGTTTGATTCCCCTTCTTTATCCATCAGCGGGCAGAGTGTGCACCAAGGTAGCAACCACAGCACATCTACTTTAGGACCACCAGGAATTCAAATTATACAGTTGTTTTGCTGTGGGACTCCTTAAGGCAGCTATTTGTGCCCTTCCTGTAAGCATTGACACCTCAGCATCCTTTGAGATATAGGGTAGGCCCTCAGCTAAGAAACAGTTTGCCTGCAAGGAGCTGCTCTTTCCAGGTGGCCAAGGATGCAGAAAGAGAGAGCGAGCAATGAATTAAATGGTAGAGCAAAACAATTTTTGTGTTTTAATTAGAAAAATGAAAAGTGCACGAATTTCCTCATTGTAATAGTTCCTGTCATCTGAGAAATAATGATCTAAAAAAACTGCGGGTCTCTGGCAGTGCTTCCACTGGGCTGTCATTATTCACTCTAATGCATACATATGATTCATAGTCATTAATCTTCTGCGCCCAGGCTGGGATAAAGCCTATTCCACTGTTAGTTGCCATGTTTCAGGTCAAAAACTCATCCACTGATGTGGCTTAGACATTTCCATTTTGTTATTGCCAAGAGAGTAACAGTACCAGTGGTAGAAGACAGGAAGAATATCTAGCTAGATGGTTTGAATTTTTTCCTTCCGCTTTTCATTTTGCTTTGCAAGTGAGAGAAAAGCGGCAAAAGTTTATCAAGTCCCCTAACAAATCTGCCCTTGCTGTTTCTTCAGTCTTCGCAAAATAATCCTAGATTTGTATCCTTGCCCATCAGACTTGGTATGGCTTCAGGACATGACCTGATCTCGTTCTTTCATGAGGCATCCCTGCTGCTTTACTTTTAATCACAGCAGAACAGTAGGCATGGATTAGTGACCATCAGATACCTCTCTTCAGCAACTGCTGTATGCTGTCTGGTCTCCTCAAAACTTAGACGATGAGAGCCTTACACTACCTGAGGCCCTAGTCCAAACCTCACTGAAGTTAATGAAAATGTGAGGAGGTTTTCTGAAAAAAAAATCTTTAAAAAGTGGAGATTGGTGTGATTTGGCACAGAATTGTATTCCACAGTAGTATCTGGTATTTAGCCATTCGTATATGGTTAGATGCCTGTACTTCCTATGCTGATCTATAGTAAAAGAAAGTGCCTCCTTTTCGTTTTGGTCAAGAAGTATATTGAAAAGGTACTACCCCAGAATATTTTCCAAGCTTGCATTCCTCAGCAGGATCATGCCACTGCTGCTTTCTTTTTTCCTGGATGCTTTGCAAAGCTTTCCACATGTGAAGAGGTTCTTTGGCGTAGGCAAATCAAATACACAACACATGAGGATGTTCCTGTTTTGAGATACTTCAGCATGAGAAGTACCCAGAGATTAGAGGGACTTTGGAATTACTGTCTAAAAATGATTTTTCAGAAGCTGATTCTCAAAGCATCTTCAGACACCTCTTTTACTAGACAGCAGCATCAACAAGCTGTGCAAATGGGATCAGTAAGCTCTTTGCTGTAATTTATGTTTTGGGCCATGGCTACAACTGTGGACACACCAACTGGCATCAGCTTTCAGAGGCTTGTAAAGTCAACAGTGCTGCTCACCTTTTTTGTATTTCTTTCTGTATTTGAGACTGGATGTGCAGCAGCATGACCCTGATAGCTGGGGTGGGATTTTGCCGCTGTATTGGTGAATGGTGTGTATTCTCAGCAAAAGGCTGAGATGGTACATTTTATAGCAGGTATGTAAAAGTACAGAGAAAAGGGCATAATTTTATAGCCTTTGAGAGAAAGCCATGAAACCGAAGTGCTGTCAGTCATTGTTTGTTATCTTAATAATTATCATAATAAAAATACTGTGTACAACGTGACTAGGGTTACAAATCCAGTCACTCATAAGATTAGGAAATGGTAGAAGTTCCCCAAGCAGACTAATGCAGTGCAGAAACGGCCCCTTTCTGCCTCGGCTCCGGGCTGGCCATGGCTGTGTTGTCTGGAGTGTACAAGATGTCTAATGCAGAAGAAGCTCTTGAAAATCGGCACTGGCTATGTGCCTGCAGCTCATCCCACACAGGGGAGGGGAAATGTGGGGTAGTATTCAGCATGATTTCAGTTGGCTTTTTTTAATGTGCATCTGTGTTGCCATCCTAGGCCTCTACAACTACCAACAACAACCTGAAAGGAGGTTGCAGAGAGGTGGGTGTCAGTCTTTTCTTCCAGGTGACAAGTGATAGGACAAGAGGAAACGTCCTCATGTTGCACCAGGGGATATTTAGATTGGATATTAGGAAAAATTTCTTCATAGAAAGGGTTGTCAGGCACTGGAAGAAGCTTCCAGGGAAATGGTTGAGTCACCATCCCTGGAGGTATTTAAAAGGCATATGTGCTACCTAGGGACATGGTTTAGTGCTGGCCTTGGCAGTGTTAGATTAATGGTTGGACTCGGTGATTGTAAGGATCTTTTCCAACCTAAACGATTCTGTGATTCTGTGATTCTTATGCTTGGTTAGATATTAGCAAGAAAGGCAGAGACGAGGACAGTGACACAAGTTCTGAGAGGTAAGAGCTCCTCCCCTGTCAGGATTACTTAAAGCGTAGACCAAATTGTCAAGAGGAATGACGAAAGTTGGAAGTTATGAATTAGACTAAACAAAAATGTAGGAATAATATACAGTGAGGGGAAAAAAGCATGTGTCTGAGCAAAGATGTCCTAATTAATTTCTGTAATGGTTAATTCATATAACATTGCAAGAAGTGATGATCCAAGTCCTTTAATCTTGTGTCCTAAAATCAATACATTGCTTGAATATTGGGTTATTGTTACTGGAGTGGTCTGGCCTGGTGAAACTCATCCTTTTGCTTTGTTAAGGGCATATAAATGGGTCATCCTCTTTCTTCTGTTCTGTTTTGGGAAAACAGATAAGACATTGTGCTTCATAAGCAAATATATATCCAAGCGAAGTACAGCTGTTAAGCCCCAGATAGGGTGTATGTAGAGAAGGGTGAGTAGCAATAAAGTAAAAGACACAAATTCCTTTTTCAAGTAGGTGCTGGGTGCCACCGCTCCCCAGAAATCAGTGCCTGAAGCGCTGAGCCTCTGCAGCAGGGATGCTCAGGGCAGTCAGCTCCTGTGCTGAGGGATGGGAAAGCTGTCTGTCCTTCCCAGGAGCTACAGAACAGACCAAGTAGTGTTACCTCACCCCACGCTTTCACACATCTTCCCAGGAGCTGCTCTCAGAGGTCTAAGACCATGAAGACCCTTCCCCACGTAATGCCCAGTAATGCACAGTATGCATTTCATGTTGTGCTTTGGTCCTCAGGGTTGGAGCATCCCTTTGTATCCAGAGGCAGGGACCACAAAACCCAGCAAGGATGCGAGGCAGCTTATTTAGAGTTCTAAGCAGCAGTAGCACAGGAGAGTACAGAATCTGCACACCTACAGAGTCACTCCAGCTCCCCCTAAGCAATGGGAATGGGTACCCAGGCAATCACAGCCTTGGAATGTCACAGCCAAAATGGTTAAAGATAACCCAAATACCTACCTGGATCAGGGTATCCTCAGAAATGTGTTTCACATCAGAATAATTTGCTGTTGATGTCCATGGCCACCTTTATAATTTTTCTGTGTATTTTGAATTTTAGTGTTTAAAGCACTGTCTTCCCACTTGTGCTTGTCATACTCCTTTTCAAGTGCATCTTTGTGGAGCTATATCCACCACACAGAGTTTTTCAGTTGGTATTTACAGGATTGCTGCTGGCATATCTTTATAGACTGGTTTTGCTATGGCTTTTCCCATTAGACTCTCTGGGAAACAATTTCTTTCCCCCCCACCATTTCCAGCTGCAATTGGGTTCGTAGTTAGCCTAGTACTTTTCTTCCATGAGGGTAACTCTTGGCCCACAGAATGTGTTAGCAGAGCAGGTGGCTGTCACACTGCTGCTCCCAGAGCATGGTGTGCTACAGCTCACCAGCGGACGGGTGTGTTCGCGGGAGATGGGTCCCCTTCTCGTCACCTGCACCTGCCTTGGCCCTCGTTTCTTAATTACAACTGCTGTGCTCTGGCTTGAATTTCATTCCTATAATCGATGGCCTTGTTCATTGTAGCAGAACTAACTCTTTGTAATTGAACTCCTGTGGCTTGCTGAATATGGATGTTTTGGGGGTGACCCATCACCTGTTGATAAATGGCTGTGTGTGTTGAATGATGTATAAGAAAGTGTGTCACAGGTAGCAGCTATATGAGGTTCAAAAATTACACCAGCTACCAAAGTGTGAATTTGCTGTCTTTTTGCTCTATTTTTATAAACCCCTTTGTCAGAGTGCAGTGTCCTTAAAATCATGAAATAATAGATGGGCAACTGAGGATTACAAAGACTATCTGGGACACGTTCATTGGGATCACTGCAGTTGGCCTTTAATCTCTCTGCTTCTTTAGAATTTCATTTAATAATTTATAGTAACAGCAAGTTGCTGTAATCCAGGGAAGATTGAATATGCTTGTACTTACAGTTGTCTGCGCAAGGAAAATTTTTCTTTCCATCCTCAAAGCGAAAAACAATTCTGTAGCTGTTGATCCATTAGTGCAGAAAGCATAGATGTTGCAGATCTCTGAATATCTTTCTCTGCAAAAAGACTTTAAAAAATAATATATATATACGCATTTTTTTAATATTCTGTGAGTTTTGCTCTTTACACCTATACCTTGAATACTACAGAGATTTCAGAGCTGTGTGTTTTCTTGCTCTCCTAGTGTTGTAAATGCTGCAGTAGCCTCCTGACCGAGGGGGAGAGCTTGGAGATTCAGTCAGTTCCTCTCCTGTCTTTTACCAGCACTGTCCAAATAATGGCTTTCTGTTTCGCCCCATCACTGTCAAACTTTCCAGTTTGCTTCTGCAATGTGCAGAAGGCTCTCCTGATACTGGGACCACTAGCTATGTAGAATTGCTTTCTAAATGCTCTTGGTGGCAGAGAATGAGCAGGCTCTATCTCTGCAATCTGAGAGCAGGTATCCATCCCTGTGCATACACTGCCGTCTTCATCTTCTGGAAAAAAAAAACCCAACAAACCATTTATGCCTATAATAGATCACCTGTGCTACAAGAAATGCCAGGCTGCATGTGCATGGATCAGCAGTAAATGCTCTCATATTGTCTTCCTTCAGCAATGTGAATTCCTAATCCTCTCTTCTGAGCACTGCCTAGCCTCCAAGTCCAGTTTCATAAAGCCAGCTTTGCCAGCAGCTCCCAGTTGAAAGGCCTGTGGCATGATGGCAGGACGTGAATTCTTCCCAGAGAGGGTGGTGAGGCACTGGAACAGGTTGCCCAGAGAAGCTGTGGATGCCCCATCCCTGGAAGTGTTCAAGGCCAGGCTGGATGAGGCTTTGAGCAACCTGGTCTAGTGGAAGGTGTCCCTGCCCATGGCAGGGTGGTTGGAACTAGATGGTCTTTAAGGTCCCTTCCAACCCAAACCATTTTGTGATTCTATGACATTTGCTGCAGGCCCTTGGAAAAGGTCTGGGTTTTTTTCACGTTTTTTCACATTTTTTCACAAAGAGGAGGGAAGTGTTCACCTCCTTTTTCAGACAGTCCGCATCTAGTGCCAGGTGATGCGGCAATGCATCAATGCTGAGCAGCGCAATGTGGATGGCGGGTGACCCAGCAGGTAATCAGGGTCTGTTTCCAAGGGCTTGCTTTCCCTAGCAGTTGGCTAGGTTGCCCAGACTACTGCAGTAAGAGTCACCATGAGAGCAAAGAAGGCTTAGAAAAGTCGTACCAGTTGTTTTGCCACCCCTGTTTTGTCCAGAGAAGCAGAGATCCCCAGCTGGCACTGCTGGCCACAGGGCCAGACACCATTTCTCCCTCGGCATGCTGAAGTGTGTCCTGGGCTACAGGCACCAGTCGTGTGTCATTACACAGCGTTTTTTGGTCGAGGATGAGTACTATTCCCATTGGAAAGCTGTTTCAGGACAGGTCTATTTCTGTGCGTATATAGTGCCCAGTGCATTTTTCACGGGCTGTCTGCTACGATATGACACTAACAAGGTAATTACAGGGCTCAGGCAGTGTCAGCACAGCACATACTGCTTGGCTTAGGTCCAGCTCTTGAACAAGCCCTTTCCAAAAGGGGTGCAAGCTGATGTAGCTCAGGGGCTATCTGGGGGGCCAGGAATGGGCTGATGCTCAGTGACTGCAGCTCAGCTGATATAGGGGAATTTGGGGTGCTGCTTCTGCCTCCTGCAACGGCAGGGAGGGAAGGGCAGGCAGTCCCAGCTAGCACACGTTACCGTGGGCATTATGGGCGTAATATGGTGGGAGAAGGAGAAGTAAAGGCCTGGCACCCCGCTGCTGCTGGTCAGCGCTGCTGCAGCTCCTGCCCAGCAGGTCTGTGAGGGACATGCGGCTGTGGTCTCCTCCTCTGGAGCAGCATCTGGCAGAGCTACCAACCCACGGCAGAGGGTTGGCAAGTGCACCTGCGATGTCTGGGTTAAGGGATGGGCACAGCGTGGGGAACTCACATTTAATGACTGCAGAGGGATGGGTGACAAGGTTTGGAGGGGCATGTTTGTTCCTAGCACATCAGCATCACAGCACTGGTGTAGCAGGAGGGGAAGAAGCAGCAATCTGCCTGGCTTCTTTCTAGTTTTCTTCACTTGAAATAGGACCAAAACCAAAGAGGAAAGTCTGGTCTCAGTGTGTTGCAATTTTCTTTATATTGTGACACATGTGATATAGTTTGGATATTTTATGTCTTAATAAATGGGACACAGAGGGACGTTTAGAATACATCTTAAAGAATTTAAGAAGTTATTAAGTGTTTGGCAGAAGCACTGCATAAAATGGTGATACACCAGTCAACGTTTAGTGTCTCAGCTGTCACAGGATTTCATTTATTACATTAATTATTATTACATCACTGGGCTATAAATGTTTATCAGTTATTACTATAATGATTATTAAATAATTATCATCTTAATAAACATTATTATATTGGTTTCAAGGCCCCTTGTCAGCCCACACTGACCAAATACTGAGTGAAACAGTGTGTTTGTGAGCTGAATGCAGAGCCGGCCCAGCTGTCTCCCATCCGCCCGAGACCCGCCATCTAACCTTCCAGGGCTTCGGACAGCGGGTGCAACCCTGCTGCTTCCCTCCCCACATCATGTTCCCAGACCTGTCACACAAAATTATTTGTAAACACCAAGCCAGCTAATATCATGACAGCATCAGTCCGCCTGCAAAGGGCACTGGGAAGCCGTGAGAGACAGTCAGTGCCGTGTGTTAGTAGTAAGAGGCAAAAGAAAGAGGCTCCTCCAAAGCCCCTATTCATAAGCTTAGCACAATAGGGTAATGCAGTGTTAGGGAAATTTAAGCTGGGGCTGAAAGCTAGTGTGCTTAGCTGCTTTTTTACTCAAGGGGTGGCTTTTATCCTGAACTGTAATGCTTATGATATTTCAGACATGGCTTGCTTTGCTAGGTCATGTGAATGATGAATATCACAGTATTTAGAGGTTTCTAGTAAATGAAACACGCATGGGAATGAATGCAGATATAGATCACTTGCGTCAAACCCAGCTTTATCAGAGCTTGGTGAGATATCTTTTTCAAGGGCCTACAGCAATTGAAAAGCAATTAGAATTTCATTGTATTTTCCAGTTCCATTTACCATCCTGTAGATATGTACGAGAGTCCACCTGGAAAAAATTGACGCCATACTTTCACTGCACAGCTGTTGTGATACAGAAGCATGGGATGGCAGCAAAGCAAAACTTCAGTTGGATATGTGGGATTTAGAGACACTTCAGGCCTTAAGAAAGAATGGAAGAAAGCCACACAGTTCTACCATTAAAAAAGGGATGTTGCAACATAAATGGGAAATGCTTCCTTTTCACCAAATGGGCAGGTAACAGTGCCAGGAATATTTCAGGAAGCTGCAGTGTGATAGCTGAAAGCTGTCCCTCCAAAGAAACAGGTCTTGGTCATGCACCTTCAATGGTGCATTTATTAGAAGAGTTTATTCATTAGTGGTTTGAGAGTGACAGAGATCTGCACAAAGAGTTTGTCTTTACCTACCAGACTGGAGAAGCAGGGGAAGCTCTGAAGCAGTGAGATGAAGGGGACTTGTGCACCCCCTCAGTGTCAGGGTCTGCAAATCCAAGGCTGCAAAAAGTCAAGCAGGAAACTGCCTGCAGTGGCCAGCAGAGCTAGATCTGTGTGGAGGCGTTTGCCAGAGAAGGAGCATGGAAATCCCCTGACTTTTTTCATCCTCTGCCATAATATTCCCATGTGGTCCTGCACAGTGCCCAGAAAACGCTTGCAGTGATGCGTTCCTGAGCAGTGATTAGCGATGCAGTTAACGAATGCTGGTTTACATCACTTGGGGATAAATCCACCTTCTAACCATCTGTTACAAGTGGATCTGGTTTTCTTCTGATTCACATCCATGCCAAGAAGAATTACCTTCGTTTGAATCACTGGTGTTTCTTGGACCGTAACTGCTATGAAAGAGTTGGTCCATTGGCAAGACTTTTGAATCAGTCACATAGTGTGGGGCAGAGATTATGTCTCCCTGGATGTTTGGTTCATTCCTTAACATAAGAAGGTTCAACAGCTAGCAAGAAGATAGCTCTTACTACGAAATGCCAATGTGCAACTCTGAAACGGTTAGCCTTGCAGATACCAGTAATCTGAAAGCAGCCTGCTTCAGCTACTGCTG
This sequence comes from Eurypyga helias, assembly GCF_000690775.1. Lineage (NCBI taxonomy): Eukaryota > Metazoa > Chordata > Aves > Eurypygiformes > Eurypygidae > Eurypyga > Eurypyga helias. The sequence goes on from NW_010246869.1 coordinate 11,717, forward strand.
TATTTGGAGTAAGTTGTTTTGGTCATTCATGCTTTTTTTTTTTTTTTTAAAGTGCTGTTCAGATCTCTCACAGGCAGTATTTTTTAATGAATGCAAATGAAAATTGTGATTATCCATTTCAAAGCAATTGGTAGCAAGCCATCCTTGCTCACTGAGCATTATTTATACAGCTCACAAACCCCAGTGATGCTCATGCATAATTCCTCACACATCACAGTGATAGAAATTGCCTTCCGGGCTGGACTTTCCAAGCCCGCCTCTCTGTTTTTAAGTTGCAGACATTGTCACTTCAATGGCTGACTACTTGAATTTGCAGGTTCAGTTTGATCATATGATAGTAAGCCCACGCTTGCCTGCAGATGCCAGACTGCACCCAAAATGACTTGCTCCTCTTAATAGCAGTGAATAAAGTGACAGGCTGGCAGCTCTTAGGGACTCTCGGTTCTCTCTTCTTCTTTTCCAAGTCCTCCTCTACTCGCCTGTTCACAGCTCTATTCTCATCCTACCCAGCACTTGTCTCAGTATGAAAACTTGGGGCATATCATGAGTTTACATGTATGATTGCTCTTAACTCGTACTTTATTTCCATGTCTTGCCCAACCTCTAATGCCAGTGCATTCACTCCTGCTTACTGTTGCCTCCACGGGTAGTCTCGCTCTCACTGCTGTGTTTGCAGGACTCTTCTCAGACTTGTCAAAAAAGGAATTCACTGAAAGACACAAATGATCTCTTCCTGGCTATGCTAGGCTCCTAGGGAAAGTGAAAATAATCATGTCTCTTCCTGCTGTTACTACTGTACTTGCTGCATCGGGTAATCTTTTGGGAAGTTTAACTTTTAAAACACCAGATAATTTATTTGGCAGCCTGGTCCCACAGTGGTGAAATGAGCATCTTCCCTTGCTCTCATATGGGGTTTAGGGAGCGTTGGCCAGGCAGTCGCTTGTTGCCATGCCTGTGTTTCTAGTTCTCCACTGACACATGGGAGAGAAGTTTCTCCCTGTAATCCACTGGTAGCCCCAAGAAGTAACTATCTCATTCTTTTTCTTACACCGGGGACAGACTCTGCCTAAGGCTGAGTTTCTGCCGTATGGAAATACAAAGCAATCTCCCAGCTGAGCACTGATCAGAAGGTTGCTCTTATGCAAATCCAAATAGGACAGTGTGGAAATGTTTAAAACAAGGCCCTCTCTAAGGCAAAATGTTACAGGTTTGTTACTCTGGATCTATGAAATCCATTTTTTCTGTGAGTTTCCAAAGCCCAGTCGCTACCTACCTGTTTCTTGGCCTGTGATCCATGTCGTCTACATTTCTATTCCTCTCCCCTTATTTGCCAAGTTATTATCCTGTATAACAAAGCAAAGGCTTTATTACTTTCTCTTGCACACTGTGGCCCATGTGTTTATATCCCCTAGCTCCTCAAGGTGGATGTGTCTAAGTGTAACCTTTTGCCTATAGGTAAGAGAAGAGGCTTCTAGGATTTGACACAAGGTCTTTCATTTCTAGTATTACTGGTAGTTGCTTGCTACAATCGTGCATTAAGGCCTCCACAAGAATTGGTAGACTCATCACTGACTCTGAGGGCTTAAATGCAGTAACCAAGCTACTCTTGCTTGAAGGCACGCAGAAAAGCAGTGAGTTCGAGGACCAGGGCTATGCCCCATATCTCTCTCTTCAACCACAGTGACCCATCTTGCATGCCAGGGCATGATGCTGCTGACTGGTGACTGCTTTCAGTTACATATCTGCTTCCAGAATAACACCACATTAAAAAGGAAAAAAAAAAAAAAAGAGAGAAAACTGTTTATCCTGGCTAAGCTTGTGTAACAGGTTTTCATATGATATTTTTAGTGTTTAAAGTCTTTTTTCATTAAACTGTTTCAGTATCCAGAAAAAAAAAAAAAAAAACAAACCCCAAACATTTCTCTTACTCAGCTTCATTAGTTATAGGAAATCACTGGATTAAAGTAGAGAGCAGATTAGCAAAAATACACTCTAGTATGTCATGGGCATATGGTGCCGTGTATGAAAAGGTTTTAACTACTTAACTGTGTATAACAAAGAGCAGAAGGAGAGATTTGTCTTAGTATGTGTATTGGGTTTGCATGGCAAGGTTTTGGTAGCAGGGGGGCTACAGAGGTGGCTTCTGTGATAAGCTGCTCGAAGCCTTGCCCATGTCTGACAGAGCCAGTGCCAGCCGGCTCCAAGATGGACCCACCGCTGGCCAAGGCCGAGCCCATCAGTGGTGGCGGTAGCACCTCTGGGACAACGTGTTTGAGAAGGGGGGAAAAAATGAAGAGAAGAAAAAGTTGCAGCAGAGAGCGATGTGAAAGAAACACCCCTGCAGACACTCAGGTCAGTGGAAAAGGAGGGGTGGGAGGTGCTCCAGGAGGTGGCTTCTAAGCTGCTCGAAGCCTTGCCCATGTCTGACAGAGCCAGTGCCAGCCGGCTCCAAGATGGACCCACCGCTGGCCAAGGCCGAGCCCATCAGTGGTGGCGGTAGCACCTCTGGGACAACGTGTTTGAGAAGGGGGGAAAAAATGAAGAGAAGAAAAAGTTGCAGCAGAGAGCGATGTGAAAGAAACACCCCTGCAGACACTCAGGTCAGTGGAAAAGGAGGGGTGGGAGGTGCTCCAGGTGCCAGAGCATATTCCCCGGGGGCCCTGGGGGCCCGTGGTGCAGCCCATGGTGAGGCCGGCTGTGCCCCTGCAGCCATGGAGGGTCACAGGGGAGCAGAAACCCACCTGCAGCCCAGGGAGGACCCCACACCAGAGCAGGGGGATGCCTGAAGGGAGAGAGGAGACCAGGGTGGAGCAGGGTAGGTTTGCTGGCAGGACTTGTGACCCCAGGGGGACCCAGGCTGGAGCAGGCTGCTCCTGTGCACCCTGTTGGAGGGACCCACGCTGGAGCAGTTCATGAAGAACTGCGGTGACAGCGTGTGATGAACTGATCACAACCCCCATTCCATCCCCCTGTTGTCATCTGGGGGGAGGAGGTAGAGAAATTGGGAGCAAAGTTGAGCCTTGGGAGAAGAGAGGGGTGGGGGCAAGGTGAGTCCCGGTAATTGCTGAATGATCCCTCCCTGTCCTTACCTCGATCGACAAACTTTTTGTTGTCTTTTCTCTCCCCTGCCCATCTAAGAAGGGCAGTGACAGCAGCTTCGGTGGGCACCTGGCCTCCCGCCCGGGGCCACCCACCACAGCATGCGATAATTATAATTTGCAGTAGCTTCATAGTTTAACAGTCAGAAACCACAAACCGATGGAAAGCTTTCGGTTGGATTTGTATGTGGTGTACGCCTGTCCCCGGTCACGTTGTGTTTTCTGACAGCCGGGCACGAGACTGGATTTAGCTAATTAACAGGATGCCTCTCCCTCCTTTCCCTTCCTCTCTGCTGGGCTCATGTTTTGCAGCACAGGGTTAGTGTGGGTTGCAGAGACCAGGATTTAGCCCATGGGACGCAGGAGCCAGAGCTGGGGGCACGCAGCTCCATCACATGGGCCAGAGGGGAGGTATGATGTGGGCAAGCTGGTGACAGACCAGGCTTCATCTCAGCTGGAAATTGTCCCCCATGGATTAAAAACAAATGGAAGTAGTAAATAAAAGAAGCCACAGTGTCAGGGTGATTGTTGGGGAGTATCAGCCTTGAGGCTCTGGGCACAGACAAAGCAATATGGCCAGCTTTGAATTCAAACAACTCTGTAGTTTTCAGCTTCCCTCTTTTTTGCCTAATCTTTCATTCCCCCCTGATACTTCAGCCTACAAAAGTCAAATTTATGTCTTTTCTGACTAGACTCAGCTCACACCGATTTGAACTTGAGCCTGAGACACAAGTTTGAGAAACACTGGTAACGTCCTGATGGTGCTCCAACTCCTGCTTCTCAGTAAAACTGTACTTTTCCATTTGGGTGCTGAGAAGTTTCTGAAAACCAAGCAGTAGTGCTATCATTTCTGTGTCTTAAAAAAAGATTCACAAAGGCAGTCAAATCTAATTTCTAAAGTCAATGCAGAAATTACCTGGTCTTTCTCTGGGCTCCTCAGCATGTTTGTTAGCATGGATTAACCAATAATGTTACTCCACATTGCTTAAATATGTGTTTTTCCTATTTTTGGGGGGTTGCTTTCCTCTGAGGTTTCCACAATGTGTTTCACATCCACTGTGAGTAACATTCTTGGACTTCTGCCCTGGATTAATCAAGCATAAATCATTGCCCCATGCAAAAAGAAAGTTTTGCCAAAAATTGTGGTGGTCCAGAGAAGGGAAGAGGGTGGGTATGTTTCTCTCTGTGAACTTTGAACTAGTTTTATTCCTTTTTTTTTTTTTTGGTGGGAAATGTTGTGCATTGAAAAATCCACTGACAAGGCACTGATCATCTTGGTTTTTTAGTGATTAATACAACAAATTAAATCCCCAGCTGCTCAGGAGAATATCCTTGCTTTCTTCCCAATTAGTTTTGTGGTGGTGAGCCCTGACAAACTGGCGTGCTTTCTGTTTAGCTTATGGATAACTCAGCGTTGCTTCTATTGCAGACTTCCCTGAAGAGAAGAGGCAGCAGAGAAATGCATAAAGAGAAAAAGGCATTTACTCAGGTATGGTTTTCAAGAATGTTCAGTTTTAAGCAAAATCACCTGATAAAACTGAAAATTTCTTTTTATGGGTGTTGACAGTGCCATCAGGCACATTAACGGGAGTGCAATTAGGCCTTAATCTACTGAGACCTCCCAGAGATAATGGAGAAGCAATTTAGGACACAAGTATGATCTCTAAATGGTGCAGCTTCTCGGGTTCGTTGTACTTGTATCCACAGATTCAGGCTGCGGGTTTTCTACAAGAAGAGAAAATCACCTTGCCTCACGGAGTAATTGGATCACGGCTTAGGGACTAACTAAATTTATACGCGGTGCCAAGGATTTTGTGCTAATGAGCATCTTGGCAGGGAATGTGGTTGACGCACTGCAACGACACCCTGCAAGCTCTCGTGTCACAGCCCCTGGTTTGATCTCCTTCTGGTGTCGGGAGGGCAAGCACATGAACTCCTGCTCCCCCAGGCTGAGATACAACACAGACCTTAAGCTACCCACCCAGGCTCCCTTTGTACATCGTTTTTATTGAAATCCCATAGACTGATCCTTCTCAGGGAAGTGATCTGCCTGGTCTCCTTTGCTTTTTGTGCTGACTGTAGGAGTTAAAGCTTTCCCCAGCACCAGAAGAGTTACTGCTTATAGCCAGAGAGATGGGGGTAGTGTTTCACCTTGCTGCAGAAGGAGCCAAGAGCGACATCGTGCCTTCGTTATAGAAACGTCGCACCTCCCCTGCTGTTCCCCTCGGTGGGCTCAGTGTGTGCAGTGAGACCCTGGAGGTCTTCTCTGAGCCGTCGGACTCTTAAAATACATTGATTTGTAATAATAACATCAATAAATCATTACAACATGTTGCACTTGAGTGGGTAGGGCAGGCAGGTGAGTGGGTAGGGTGAGCAGACCAGGGGCTCATGATGGCCAGGGGCTGCAGCCTGCTTTCCCAGGACACAGCAGACCGAGCATAAGCCGATACCAGCACGGCTTAATCAAACCTTACAATGTGGTACTGGGCTTTCTTCCTGCAGTGCCTGCTATGGATAATTAAGTTATCAGTAAGGTCAGAGAGTTCAATTTTCTGCAAGTATGCAAAATACATGGGTGAAATCTGCAAGTATGCGAAATACATGGGTGAAATATATATATATATATATATATGCGCCTGCACACATGCAGATTACAGATGAAGCTATGTGTGTCTGCTGGGGTTTGTGGGCAGCACTGTCCCTCCTTTCCACATTCCTGGAAATACAGAGCAGTGCAGAGGGAATGGATTCCTCATACTTGCTTCCTCTGCCCAAAGCCAGGCATTAGCAGCAGTTGTAGTTTGCCTTGGAAAGCCTTAAAAAGGACTTCACAAAATTATGAGTATCCCTGGGTCAGCTCTGCTCCACTCACAACATGGGGAAGTGATCCTGGAAACCTTCTGGGGAAAAAAACCCTTTACACTGTACACTTTGTAACTCATGTAAGCAAAGGATTTGGCCTTGAAATGAAAACCATTGTGACAGCACTGTGCAAGGTGGCAGTTCAGTTTTCTTCAGCAGTTCTTTAGGGTAGGAAAGACTGAGAAACAATCATGTATATTGACATTGCCTAGCCTATAGCTGCATGTCCTAGCTTTCTCCCGACTCCAGGGTATTGCCCAGAGCTGTCTCCTGGGCATCCCTTCAGAGGCATGTGCCAGTTGAGAGCAGAGTGCACCACAGCAAGTGCCTGACTTGGTCAAACAGCCGCTGGTTCCTGGGGCATGGCCCAAAGGGTTTGCTACAGACACAACCAGGGAGGTTAAAAATGCTGCTCTTCAGGGACAACCACCCTAAATACCTAAAATAAGATCAAGTACCCATTACATGTTTTGTGAGTGAAAAGCAACCACAAACTCAGATTCTGTGCATCTGCATGCTTACGGATATATATAGCATATGGCAAGACCGGTGTTTTTACTTACTGGGACCTCATCATGAAAATTACCTGGAACATCATGCCCACTGCAGGGCACACCAAGTAAATAATACCTGTGAAACTGATTGTCTTGAAGTCATGTAAAAGCAGAATTCATAGTAGCGCTTACCCGCCTCTAGCAGCATTGAAGAAAAAAAGTTTTTATTCAGCAGAATTGCAAAACGGAACTTCTTGGAAAATACCAGGCACCAGGCAAAACACAAAGAAAAGCGGTTCTCCAGCGCAAGGTAGGAGTGCTGGCACTCAGCCAGATGCTTGGGTGCTGGTTGTACTGCCCTGTCGTCAGACTTGCAACCCCAAAAGTGCTTACCCATCTTCTGCCTGGCACTTCCCTTGAGCCGGTGGTGGTGGTGGAGGAGATGGTGTTGGTCTCTATCCATCTTTGTGTCTTCTTGCCAGAAAAGAAATATCGTATTTGGGAATTTTTGATCAGCTCTTTGTTCTCATCACACCATTTACATTGCATAATGAATTTAAGTTCATTTCTTTCCTTTAAGTTTCATTTCTGTATCTCCATGTTCCACATAAATCTAAATTAGACTGCAGACTCTGTAGGAAGGGATCTGGGGGTTTTTGTTCTGTTTTTTTTTCCATTGACATCCCTCTGAAGCGCCATGCAGAGCCATGGTGCTATTGCATGCAGATACTCACTATCAGTAATCATTAATTCCCATTTATCCTTAATTATCTCTTAAAGCCTGTGATGAGCACCATGACTGATGGAATGTTTTTGCACTGTCTTTCCTTCCTTTCTTTCTATATGGCCTGCCTTATGTGCATATTTTAGGAAAGCGTCCACATATTGGATGTATAATACAGTCAAGCAACCATAGCCCAGATTCAGCCCCTGGGATTTGAGCCACTTGTTCCTCCAAAAAGATGGAAAGACTATTCTCCTTTTTTTTTTTTTTTTTTTTCTCTTTCTCTTCCTTAATGACTTAACTAATAATGAAATTAGCTATTCTTAATTTCGGTGGTTCACCCTCTCCTTAATTTCCCTTATGTGTCAAAACGCTACTTGCGTGTGTGAGTGTCCTGCCCTCTTGCTGTTTCTGCTTGGTTTCAACTGATCAAGAAATCACTGATATTTCTGTACACAAAGTTTCAGAGGGACAGATGCATGAAGGTTGGAGCCCTACCCTTCTGGCATGCTTAGATCTGGCTGATAAATCTCTCCTGACCATCCTTTTCCTTTGGAAAAAAGCTGTCCAGGGCATGGGATTTTCAATAGTCATGCTCCCTGGCACAGGAACAGGGAAGATCTAGAGCTTTCTCACCTTTCCAGATGGGACGCATATTTAGCAGGCGAGATTAGCAACCATCAGCTCTTTTATTTTGTATGAGGTTTGTGTTTGTTTAATGTAAAAATCTCGCTTGTTTCAGCTTCTGTGAAAAACAAAACTTACTAATGTGATCATTTTTTTTCATAGACAAAGCCTAGCTATAAGGTAGTGCTGTTATAAGAAGTTAACGGTGGTTTTGTCCTGCTATAACAATGCACTAACTCTGCAGATGCACTGAGTCGTGCAGTGATGCCGAGCAAAAACACTGGGGCCCTGACCCCAAACCCATTGAAGCCTTTCCTATTTCTTCAAAGGCTTCAAAATGCTGACTGTGTTGTCCGGAGTGCAACTTGGTGACTGGTATTTATATTGCTTAGAATGCAGTGGGTGCCATGCTGGAGCTCCCCTGTCACCCCCAGGGAGGAGCTGGCCCCTAGCGCTTCCAGCCAGGGGAAGAAGGTGCGGGCAGGCTGGTCCTTCCTTCCCCACTGGCATCGGTCCAGCTGCCTGGCATCGCCCAGCCAGGGCGGCGTGAGCCCCAGCCAATGCCACTGATGGCTGGGCACTTGCAGCTGAGGGCAGACAAGAAGCAGCGGGAAGAATGCTGGATTACAGAAACAGAATAAGGAAAATGTCAGATGGGACTATTTCCAAGCTATTAACAGATAAATAAACAAACTGGAGTAATCAGCCCACCTGGGAGCTCTGACATCCAGCACTGGTCTAGATGTAACCTTCCTTGTGATCTTTGTATTTCCCTAAAAGCAAAGCCCACAGCTGAAGGGATGAACGGATTCTCGAGGAAGGGAAAAACAGAGGCAATGATGTATTGTGCAGCCCTGCCCAAAGGCGATGCTTTAATCATACAGCCTTATCCAGCCAGAGCAACCAAAATTCAGAGTGACGCCAGCGGAGGCTGGTGGAGTTTTGCTAGGTTTAAATCTGATGCTTAATTTGCAGTTTTGAGTTATAAAGAGAAAAGTAATTTGCAAATGTAAGTGTGAAAGAAGAGGGGGGTGTGTGTGAGAAGTCACTCTTCTAGCAGCTCTGCTTCTAATCAATTATATCCAGCTCAGTGGTATTCATAGAAACTCTGGTGCCAGAAACACCATGACCAGAGTTTTAATCAGCCAACTGACACAACGGCAGTTGTGTTTGACTCCTGATTATCACTGAAAACCACATATTAACAGAAACTTTGGCTATTGTTTACCTCTACCGCTATCAACATTTAAGATAATTTTTTTATTATTTAGGATTTTAGAGTTCCAGCCTGTGCCAAGCAGAATCAGTAAGAAAGCTGACCGGGTTCAGAAGTACAAAACCAATTAATTTTGTGGCTGTTTAGTTATTAATAGCTGAAATTAAGACATAATTAGCATATATCTGAATAGAATGGGGCAAAATTAATCTAGGTAACATAAAAGACACCATTACTAATGTGCAAGGATGTGTGCTTTAGAAAGTACATCATTTCTTCAGATTGCTGAGCCATAATTAGTTTTGTAAATCTTTTTATTTTTGTAATAGCCTGATCTGGGTGAACAATTAAAGTCAGTGATGTTTTCTTCTGGATTGGGTTGCCATTGTTAGGAATTATAACAAAATGGTGCTTGTGAAAGATAACTGTGCTCCGGAGACTGAATTGAAGTTTCCATAGATAATTGCACATATGTCCACATGGCCTACCAACAATGATGAAATCTGCTGTCTCAAGAGATCATGTTTCAAAGCCAGCCTTCCATTACACTGCTAATGCTGATAAATGTGTCTCTTATGAGGCCAAGTGCCCGTATCTCCATGACAATTCATGAAAGTAATTCATGCAAAGAAATTGTTCATCGGCTTAGAATTTACTTAACCTTGTCTCTTATTTCAGCACAATACACACTGGAGTTTTCATCTGAGTTGAGATGCCCTGCTTTAAAGTGCTCAACACACACAAACAAAATCAAATTCTCATTTAATACCCTGCTGCTTCTTGAAAAGCACAGGTTTTCACATGGGATGGATTTGGATGTAACTATGGTTTAATTAATTTTTCACTTAGGTTTTCCTCATGTTTTCAACAATCTCCCTTGTGAAGAGTTGTCCATACCAGAAACACTCTGGTCTATCCTAATAATAACAGCAGCAGAGACAACAGCAGTGCTTCCTGTTTGGAAAGCAAGTTAGGCACTCCAGCTAGTTCACAGCACTGTGAGATCCAGTAATTGAAGTCTTCACTTTGCAAGGCAACCATGCATTTTAGCACACATTTTTTTCTGTGCTTTCTAGCTGAAGAAGACAGAGATTTGGGATTATGATGAGCAAATTCAACTGAGAAGTCTTTGTTTTGTGATGCTGAAAGGCAGCAAGTGTATCATTAAACATAAGCGAATGCCAGTGTTGGAAAGCACCAACAAATCATGGCACCTTTTCTTTTGACTCATTCTTATTTTCCACAAAATTTGCTCAGTATTTGAGAAAAACTAAGCATTGTGCTGGCACTCTCGCATCACTGAACACTTGCACTAGCTCACTGATTTTCTATTTTTTTTTTTTTCCCCTCTTTAACTCTGGTCAAGCTGCTTTGCCAATTTAACCAGGACCAAGCTATGAAATGTGTCAACTGTGTGGTTTGCGCAGCTCTGTCTGTGTATTGTTTGCATATCTAACAGATACAGCTCAGAGGGTGGGGAGGTGGAGACTTTGGAAGGTAAGCAACTGATTGTGCTTCTAATAAAATCCTGGGTGGGGTGATTATTCTTGGCAGGAGGACAGTGCTGATTTGAAGTGCCAGCTCCAGTTTGCCAAAGAGGAGGCAGCGCTGATGCGTAAGAAGATGGCCAAACTGGGGAGGGAGAAGGATGAACTGGAGCAGGAGCTCCAGAAGTACAAGTCCATCTATGGAGACGTGGACAGTCCCCTCCCTACGGGGGAGGCAGGGGGCCCACCCAGCACCAGGGAGGCCGAGCTGAAGCTTCGTTTGAAGCTGGTGGAGGAGGAAGCCAACATACTGGGCAGAAAAATAGTGGAACTGGAGGTGGAGAACAGGGGGATTAAAGCTGAGATGGAGGATATGAGGTGCCAGTACGAAAAAGAGTGTCTCAGCAGGGACCACATTTCAAGCATTCCTACCTCGCCCTATGGTGGTGACTCTGTGGAGTCAGCCACGGAGCTGCGCCGGCACCTGCAGTTTGTGGAAGAGGAAGCCGAACTGCTGAGGCGATCGATCTCTGAAATCGAGGATCACAACAAGCAGCTAACGAACGAGCTGAACAAATTCAAGTTTGAGCCAGGCCAGGAGCCGGGCTGGTTGGATGACGCAGCGTCCAAGTGCGGCGGCACCTTGCAAGAGGAGCTGAAGTCAGCCAGGTTGCAAATCAATGAGCTGAGTGGGAAAGTGATGAAGCTCCAGTATGAGAACAGGGTCCTGATGTCCAATGTCCAGCGTTACGATCTTGCCTCTCATCTGGGACTGCGCACTTCCAGCCCTAGGGACAGTGATGCTGACAGTGATGCTGGGAAGAAGGAAAGTGACAGCGAAGAAGGTCGCCCACCCCAGCCAAAGAGAGAGGGGCCCATTGGGGGTGAGAGCGACTCTGAAGAAGTCTATGAGAAGACGTCAGGTTTTGGGAGTGGGAAGCCGTCAGAAGTCAGTGACCTGTGCTCTACCGAGCTCATGAGAGTGAAAGAGGACACGGAGTCTTTAATCAACATCAAACGTGAGGCTGAGCGGCTCGAGAGGACCGTGGACCGCCTTATCACTGATACAGACAGCTTGATTTATGATGCAAAGGTACACGTAACCAGCAGCCCATCACCCGAGCAGGATTTCAAAAGTGGTGAGGAAAGGGGAGAAGATAAGCACGAACCAGAGCTTCTGGACACCATCAACTCCAGGATGAAAGCTTTCAGGAAGGAGCTGCAGACCTTCCTGGAGAAGGTTGATCACATTGGGGAGGGCCTTAAGGAGCAGATGGAGGACCTCTCCCCTCTTCCCCATCTTACAGAGTCTTCCAGTTTCCTATCCACAATGACATCCATGTCTCGAGACTCTCCCATTGGTAACCTGGGGAAGGAGTTAATCACCGACTTCCAGGTAGGCCAGCCCCTTGTTTGCCTTCTTTCTGTTTATTGTTTCTCTTTCTTGCTGGCATCGCTACCCTAGAGCTAATTTTCCTCACAGCTGCTTTGTTATGATTTCAGACCCGCAATATATTCAAGTGTGTAATGTTAAACAAACACTTTATAGGTTTTTTTTTTTCTTTTATTCCTTTGCACAGCTCCTTTGATTCAGAGGCGGTTCCTCATGGCAAAAAGGCTAATCCACGGTGCTATAGAGATCTGTCTTCTTTCTGTCTGTAACAGCAGTGTTTCCCTATGAAAGAGGAGATTAATTAAAAAAAAAAATTCTGATGAACGTAAATTAGCATCCTTGCTAAGAAATGTGAGGAGGTCTTTATTATGCTTTCTCGTAAAAGGGTCAGGTGTGTTCTCAAAAGCCTTGCCAAAAGAACCCAACCAAACGCAATTTTCTAAGTGATGTGTTTTGAAAAGCCTGCTTACAGCTCACTCCCCTAACCGAGCAGCGAGTGAGAAGCTCTGTAGCCAGCGAAGGACTGCCTTGCCTAAAGCGTTGCCCATGGGCGCATGTCTAAACTGCCACAACTGCCACACTGGATATGGCTTTTCTGCACAGCACAAGTAAGGAAGGAAGAGCCTTGTGTCCCGTATCCTTCATGACTTGTATGCTTGCTGTTGGTTTGACTCATGCATCCTCATTGCATGCGCCTCATAACCAGTGTTTGCATTCTTTTTTCCTCTCTTTCTCTTTTTTGCTTTTCAGATGTTTCAGCCCATCATTTTGCTCATCCTCATTTTGGTTTTGTTCTCTTCACTTTCTTATGCCACTGTATTTAAGTTGATTTTTCTGTTCACGCTTTTCTTTGTCTTGTAGTTTTTCAGTCGTCTACCTTACCCATTTTTGTTTTCTTTATTCCCTCCTGTCCTTTTGTTTTTTTGTTATAAACCGCCCATGCACCTAACAGTCCAAACTGAGGGATCAGATGGAGTGGCAGCTCAAACAAGATCGTGGAGAGAAGCAAGAGATTCACCACCAGCGAGCCACCACCGACCCACACCGCAGAGCTGATGGAGACATTAAACTCTACAGGCCAGGAGACAAGGGCTGTTTCAGTCTAGAGGTCAGCAAAGCAGCCCATCTCACTCACTGCCTCCTGCTGCCTTAGTCAGGAGATGAGTAACAGAAGCTAGGGGTTGGGGGAGTAAATTGGACCAAGCGCAGTACCCCTGGTGTGAAATTTGTGGTAACCTCCTTTCCCCCTTGCAGTTTCAGAGAAGCAAATTGGTCCTGACTTTGGACTCATCACCCTGCTCCCAGTAGCTTTGCTAAGTGGGAAAATATGGCTCAGGGACCCATTACAACGGAGATTAGTAATGAAAGATCTCTGAAAGAGGTTGTAATCCTTGATGTGAGATCATGTTTCCAGGTTTCACCTTTTCGAATATTTTAAATCTGGAAAGTCTACAGGTAGAGACTGCTTTGCATTTGGCCTGGCAGTAGTCAGCACAGGAGAGGGTTTGATGCTGGTGTGCGTGGTGATTCTCAACAGGGAACACAGCACCCTGCAGCTCGGGAAAAAAAAAACAAAAAAAAAGAGAGAGTTCTCCATTGTTTGGGTTGTTGAGTGCTTTTCCATTCATCAAAAACATTGATCAGTTTTTATTTAAATCTTCATCCATGCAGAGGCCCTATCAGCCTCATTGTAAACATCTCCTTAGCTGCTTTCTCATGAACATAGTTTGTCCAAGTGTGAAGAAAACAATTTCTAGTCTGTCTCCACAAAGGTGAGCTGGAGCGTTGGAAAAAACTTTTCTGCTGGCCACTGAGAAGCCAAATCCACCTTGAAACTGTGGTGGTTAAAGTAGCTTCTACTGAGGGATGAGTTTCAATGTTTTTCATTCTAAAGACACATGCAGAGGCCTTAGTATATCTGAAACCCCTAACTGAGTCTGGGAAAATGAGGCTGCTGGTTGGGACAGCTGGGTTTGTGGGTAAACATAACAAGTACAAAGCAGGGGTAGGAAGAGAAAGCTTCAGTGCGGCTGGTAGCCATGCAGCACAATGCTGTATTGAATATCAAAGGGAGAGTGACCCTTCATCTTAACACAGGTAATTATTTGCTGGTTTTGTTTTGTTTGTTTCAAACTATTTTGCCAGTGCAGAGTGTTGGTAATATTGGAATAATTCATTTGATCAGCAGCTTCTTTTCCAACTTTTGACTTTTACCAGAGATAGATAATAAACCTCAGGAAGGATATCTGATAAACCCAGGACACCATTAAGTCTCTCACTTGCAGGTAAAGTCTTTCTTCCTCAGCTGTGTCACAGGAGGATGAGCTAAAGAAACCTTGCCCTTCAGCATGGATCCTTTAGCAATTGGTTAATAGTTATGGGAGATTAGGTTAGAAAATGATCACAGCAAATGTTTACAGTATTCCTGATTAAATTCTGTCACGTTTATTAATTCCTCCTTACCTTAGATCAGCCTTGTTATTATATTAAGCCCTGTATATGGTCTTAAATAAATCTGTTAAGATTGGGGATTTAGGATGTTTTGGCCCAACATCTTTTTTTCCTCTCCCAGGATGGGGTGATCTGTAAACTGCATACAGCAAACTGTATTTAAACAGAGGATGCGCAGTCTTCACATCATAGCCTGATGAGGAACAAGCCAGGAATTGTAGTCAAAGGTAGAGAACATCCAGCTGAGGTCCAAATGTGCTCAAAAGATGAGCAAGGTTGGGGCTTAAAGAGCCCAACCTGAGAAAATGTTGAAGACCAGGGTGTTGTTCCAGTCAGGTTTACTTAAGCAACGAAGAATATTACACTGCTTTATGCTGAAACTTTTCAGTGGGTGGCCAACCACTTCAAATAATAGTAATAGTCAAACCCAAGTGAAGCAGAAGATTCCTCCAAATAATTTTGTATGGTATCTTTTTTAGTCTCTAGTTTTTTAATTTCATAGCCTGCACTAACAAGAACCACCATTTTCTGTGCCAAATAAGCAGGAAAAAATATTATTCCAAAACATTCCAAAACACAGGCGTTTTTTTTAATTACCACAGAAATTTCAGATGGACCCAAAACCTTTCAGTGCCCACAGCAGTAATAACTCCACATAAACTGTTATCTTGCTCTGCCTTAGGAAGTGAAAATATATGCACTGGTGAAAAGGATAGCATCGATTGATGATGTCCTTATTGTGTCTGGCCCTTCAGCATGAAAACATGTTTCATTTCAGTTAGGCAAATATTTTCTTTTTAATCAAGCAAACCCATTTCCCTAAATTAATTTTTCCAAGCTGAATTTTAAATGAAAATTTTCCTAAGCAATGCTGAGCAGCTTCCATTTCGCCTTTTCTCCTATTTTTAAAAACAAGCATTGTGGGAGCCTAATTGTTTGATTAAATACAATAAATGCAGACTGACTTGTGCTTGAAACTACCCCGTAGCCTAACTGTAAACATCTGCCTTTGTTTGGGCTTTGCACTGCAGTTGTTAGTGCAACAGTATTATTAGAATGTATTTGCATGTTAAAGAGGTGGGTTAGAGTCACAGTCCAAGGGAAATTATATCTTGAAATTGCCTTAAGAGCAGGTCTTTGTTTTCTTGCTGAAACAAGCCATTCAGCTGCTGTTGCGGGAGGTTGGAGCCCTTTGAGGTGGATGTTCGCTCCATTATTCATGATTTTAGCAGAGCCGGGTTATGGTGGGAGGGGGAAATCATTCTTTACATGCAAAGAAAAAGCGAGTGAACAAGTGAGAATTGCCCTGACTGAAAGACATGGAGGAACTAAAAAAGGTAACACAATGCTTCGTGGAGCAAATGCCCTGCACACAAATCAAAGGGTTACTATGGCAACAAATGGAAACCAGTGGGAAAAATGGTAAATAATTTTTCATCTGGTGAATTTTACCCTTTTTACCAGTGGAATATCTGTAAACCAAAGGCAGCTTCCTTAAGTGATTTCCTCCTGCTTATTCAAAAACAAGAAGACATTCTGGAGGAGAAAAAAAACCAAAATCACTCTTTCAAATGACCAGATATAGCTTGTTGCAGTATTTGATACCTGATGCTGTAAAATGGAGCTGTATCTCATAGCTCTGACTGTTCCTTCAAAAGGCATCAGTTCTGCCCTTGCCTGAGAAAGTATTTGCTATCAAAGGCAAAATCACTCATCTTTGCATTTCAGACTTGTTACTGTGTTTATTTTCATACATGGCTTTTAAAAACTTACACATTTGTTTCTGTGTAGAAAAATGACACAAGTTCTCTGACACTCACAGGTTATGGGAAAAGAATCACTGAAGTGAATTAGCTTAAAAGGAATAAGTAGCTGCCAGAGAATCAAAATAAAAGCAGATAGGCTAGAGAAGGTGAGAGCATGTCTTTTCGCAAGGTCCAGTAGTAAGTAGGAAGAGCTCACACTGAGGAATAATTTCTGCTAGGATGTTCTTAATCTGTTTATCCATTTTTCTAACTTATAATGTCTGTAAGAAATATAAAACATTTCTATTACTATAAAGTAATACCTGGGTTAGGTGTGGACCAACCAGTTACAGTGATGTGCTAGGTAAGTCACTTTACTACCTGCTTGGAATCAAATCTGCTGGATGGATCCATTTAGGGCATATGAGGCGAATTTCAGTCCATATTTTGAATGTTCTATTTTTAGCTGGTTTTGGTGTGTCTGTGCTCCTTCTGTGCAATTTTCATAATCCCACGTGTGAGCTTTTCAGCTGGATGGCTTTCGCAGCAGCTCCCAGCCATGTGCTGAAAATTTGCACATCCTTTTCTCTTGTCCTGATTTAAGATCTTGTGTTCCCAGAAAGGAAACAGTGAGTGTTTTATATATTGTGACTTTTCTTCTGGGGGAAAAAAAAACCCAGAACACCCAAAACCAAATGAGGACCACATAGAAAGTTGTATCTCTTAGTGTCCACTATTCCTGCAATCCAAAGTTGTGGGAAGAAGAAAGAAAAACTGGCACTGACAGTATTCCTTCCCACCAAGATTAGGGGCAGCAAGAATAATTTACTTCGATGAATTTTAGTCTTTCTTTCTATGCAGGATTCCATAAAGGTTGACAATACAATGGTTTCAAAGACCCTTTTTGATGTAAATCTGGATATCCCAGTCCTAACTGAACTTGATGAGGCTTTGTATACTATCCATACAATGAGATGGATTTTTAAAGACTTGGAGCAGTGATCTGTGTTCTCCCAAAATCTCTCTAATTTATGAAGACTCTCCATATAAGCACAGATAAATAACCACACAACTGCCTATTGTACCCTAGCATAAGGAATATACGTCATTTATTTTTAAGGGGGAGAGGAGAAGAGGATATCTTCAGTCACAGTCTCTGGAATTCAGTTAGATGTGTATTGCATGCAAAAAGCAATACAAAACGCACTGGAAGTTCCTCTCTGGTCTTGTTGATTGTACGCAATGCGATGTACAGTCGTCATGTGTGAAGAAGTAGGAGTTTTCAGACTAAGTCGTCAAATATATAAGGGATATCAAAGGATTATAACATAGCATTAGATGTTCATCTTTTGGCTTCCTTAGAGTTGCACACAATTGCCAGAGAGCATCTTTCTACCCTGCCTCCTCAGGCTTTATTTTATTCCATCCCTCCCGAAAAAAAAGGCTAACAAGAAAGATTCCGTGAAATTTGAAGTTCACAGTTGATGCATATAAACCAATTAAGTTTGGAGGCAAATTGAGATTTCAATTAGCTGTGGTAAAATGAAGAAAACAGACAAGTGCAACACAGCCATACCTCATGGTGCATGGCAATCATGTAGAAACAAGTCATAGCAGAAATGTGGGATTGTGTGAGCTGGAAAGTAACCTGGAAAGCCTTCAACACACTGAGAGTGACAGAAAGGGGTCGGTGCAGTGAGGGAGCAGTGGTGAAGCCCCAGAGTGTGGATGACTTTTCTGTACATATTCTCTTGAGGTACAGACATTGGCATGGATTAGCTTGTTCTGGAGTGGTAACAGGTGAGAGAAAAGGACTCAGCAGAAGGATTTGGCACTGCCTGATTCAAGAGAATGGGGGTGGAAGTGGATCTGGAAATGCAATAATTGGGATTCATAGGAAAATGTCGATTGGTGTCGAGCTGTGGATGAGGTGCAGCTGTTTCTGTGGCACTGTGGTGGAGTAGCGCTAGCTCGTAGTTCCTGTTGTAGTGGTTTTGTATGTCTTGTAGTGAGTTTGTGTCTGTTTCTGTGGTGTCGGTGTGTCGGTATGTCGTGTGGTGGCCGTGTTTTCTGTTCCTCGTGTAGTGCATTTGTTAATGAGAACAAAGGAAACAAAGAATGGAAGTTAACAGGTTATCAACTTTCCTGTCCATTTTGTAGCAGTGTTGTGTTCCAAAACAAAACCACAGTTGTGCCACAGACTACACCCTGCTGATTATATGATAGGGGCCTGCTGTCCACATACAAACATACAGACATCAGTGCAATATCAGGTACCTGAACTGCAAATATCACACGATACATTTCTACATATTCCTCATTCATGATCCAGATGTTTAGCAGCATTCGATTAGGTGCTTAAGCAGCCTTATCTCCCTTGATTTGAGCAGTACAAATCCCAGTGCTTCTGGTAGAAATGGCATTACATAAAATTATAGATTATGCAGTCCTCAGGTTGCACTGGAAAGACAAAGGTGTGCAGCTCTGCATTCATGCATTAACTGCTTTTTAACACGTTTTCTTTACCACTTATAAAGAACTATCATACTTAAAGAGGCAAATCAACTGTAAAAAGATTTGCACTGCCTAGTGTGCATGTAATAGTCTATCTGTCTTTATGATGTATTTAATCTCTTTTTAGTAATTCCAACATTTATCTCACAATCCCAGTGCCCAAGTTTCCTGAAACTTGGCTTTGCGTGCACTACATGTTTATTGAAAAATTGCATGAGTTAATCATTTTCTTGCCCTAATTTTCAGTGATAAGGTGTTGTCAGTATATGCATAACTATGTGATTCCAATTAGTACCAGCCTGAAGTAGAACAAATGAACCTTTAGGAAATCATTGTTTATTGGAAAACACGAGTATGAAATGAGTAGTGAAAAATTTAAACCTTACCTTCCCAGTAACTTTTGCTGTTCTGATTAAGCTTCCACTTTCAGGAATCCCAAGACCAATATTTCTAACTATTTAAATGTTATATGACTGTAAAAAGAGATAAATTAGAATAAGGGATTATTGTTAACAGAAGAGCATTGCCATGTTGTATCTGTTTTCACCAGATAAACTTTGAATGATTTTGGATGCTTTTGAATTCATAAAAAAACCCATATTTTTTTTAAATTACACCTGAATTAACTAGGTACATTGGTTGTTATTTGTCATCTTCCTAAAGAAACCTGGTCAGAATAAAAGAATGCAGAAATTTCTGAGGAAGTAATTTTTCCTTTATTGGATGAGAACATTAAACTGATGATTTACAAATGATTGTGCATAACTGGCAAATCCCATTGCAAGCAGTTCTTTCCAAATTATTTGTGAGACCAAATTTTGGCCTTGTGCAATACAAAATGTCTGCAGACACATTAAGGCATAAGATGAAATTGATAAGGCCAATAATGTTCTCTTGGTCACGTCACTGGTGCCTTTCAGAGGGCTGGAAGTGTCTTTTCCTCAGGTACAAAACAGTCATGCACAAGTCAGTGAGTGGATCAAGTAAAGAAGGGACTGACAGGCCCCAGAAAGTGTATGTACAGTGACTTTCATTGGTCAGCAGAGTAGGGTCCTGTGGGTGGTTTATGGGCTACTCCCATCTGCCTGATCTTCTTCTTCCCTAGAGGAGAGGAGCATCTGTTTGGGTGACAAATCCTTTTTGCATAACCAGAAGTGTCCCAGCAAGGGCTGCTGTGGCCCAAACAGCAGCAGCAGCTGGTTTTGCTCTCGGGAAGCAGAAGTGCTCAGGGAGAGGAGATTGGTGCCGGGGCTGATGCTAGAGGGGAAATGGCAATGCAACCCCCAAGAGCAGTCCCACAACCTCCGTTACGTCCTTGCAGCTGCTGAGGTTGGAGCGCTCTGGATGTCGGCCAGCAGAGAATTTGGGATTATGCTTTGAAGCCTGAAGCAATCCCTTCTTTAAATGTATCTTTATTCTAGGATGTAGGAGTTTGGTGACACAGTGTTTTATGTGGTCGCACATGTGAAGACAATGGCATCTGGCCAAGCATCACCTTTGTACAGACAAATCAGTTTTAGCTTCAGTACAAGAGACACAAAACAAAGGGCATAGAAAGTTCAGATCAGGAATGTAAGTGCCACAAGATTAATCAACATAGCATAAACAATGAGGTCTGACTCTGCCTTCTTGGGTCTTTATTTTTGATTTAAGTGACTTTTAGAAGTAAAATGGATGGAATGCAAAGCCTAATGAGAACATAAAATTGAAAGTATTAAGATTAAAATAGTGTTGGACCTGAAAAGGGAGAGACATAAGCATTTTGGTCAGATCTCAGGCTCACACAGCTTCTCACTGTGACATTCGTGGAGTAATTATTTTGAGTAGACATCACATCATGAAGTTGGCTTGTGCAGAGAACCGTCCTGTATCTGAGGAAAGGGACCTTATATGTTGGTTTAATAAATGCTATCCCATTAACTCCTTAATCAGAAGTGTTGCAAATGAATAGATAATTAGGTTCAGTATATGTGCATCAGATGCATCTTCTGCAAACATGTTAAAATTTTATAGCTTTGATTACCATAATGAAATGCGCCACCAAATACGTAACCTTGTAAACAGAAGCTCATCTGGCAAATGTCACCGATGGTGCGCTATCTCAGCTAGTCGAGTACAAACCCAGAGCAGAGGCCTGAAGGGACTATCCAACATGTAGCATCATCATCCCAGCTTCGATTTTCAGAAGAAGCCACACAGGAAATTCCCACACATTTAGGTTGTTGCTATTTATTTGCACACTGTGCTTTGTTTTTAACTGTTGATAATGGTGAGTTGTGCAGATGTCTGTCCTGCAGTTCTTTTCTCTTTTTCCTTATTTTTTACACCACGGAGACAAGTTTTCTGCTAAACCTAAACCTTTGTCCTGCTGATCAGCTCAGGGATTCCCATGTTTTACCTGTACAGAATGTATCGATACAGGAGCTTCAGGCTCAGCTTGAGCAGGAGACGAGACTTCACCAAGAGGAGCAAGAAAAGTTTACAGAAAGGATTATCCAGGTAAATATGGAACCCGCCTGCTGGGAACAACGCATGACCATGACCTGTGGCATGGACCTTGTTTGTCAGGACCATGGGAACATGTGTCCCGATGGCTGTGCTTGTTTGAGCTCACCTGAGTAAATGAAGAATCTGGAAGTTGGGGAAATGTAAACTCAAGCCTATTTTGCCACTTGGAATCTGGCTTCTCTGCTTGGTGGAGAGAAGTTGTCCTCCCCTGTGCGAGGGAAGTTAAGGTAGAGACATGAAATACTGCTTGAGGAATTACATCAGCCCCTTCAGCTCTTTGGGAGCTGGGGAAGGGTGCGTTTGATCTCTGGGAACACAGTTTGGCTCTGTGCCTTATTCTGACCCCTCCTAGCCCAAAGAAAACCCAAAACTTCTCTGAAGTCAGAGGAGTTGTTACATGCTCATAACTGAGACACAAATCGGGACGTTTTTGTGTTTCTCACTACCCCGTGCTTCTAACACTTTTACTCATAACTGGGGAATAAATCACATTCTTTTTACATGGGCTGCCCTGCGCTTTTGAAAGCTGGAACATATTAGTCAATCATTTTGTGATTTCTAGCTCCTAGAGCAAAAAACGTCTGTTGCTAATTTTTGCAGGATGTTTGGCTCTTAGCTGAAGTTTTCTTTTTAAATTTACTTCACAGACTAAATTCAGCATAATTGTCGCATAGTGTAAAGCATCTTTCCTTGTGCCAGTTAATCTCATTATGCCCAAGTGGTCTCTCTCCATTTTTTCATAAGTAGCTTTAATTTCCAGTTGATCTCCGTAGGAGCTTTCTCATGGAGGTTTTTGAAGGCAACCAGTAAATTGATTTCCTTCCTAGTTGCCTTGGCCATGAAAGCTTTTTGGAAGCTATGCCTGCCTCTTAAAGTCCTTTCTTTTGCAATAGCTATCCACTGAAAAAGCATAATACTCTATGAAGCTACCTCCACCAGGGTCTTCTGCAAGAATTTGTGACCACAGGGACTTAGATCATAACAGCTTGTAAAAACAATGAAAACTGCAGTAAAATCAAAGCTAGCTATTCATGTTGACAGCCAGTAGAAATAGAAGAATAAAAGCATCTTCTGGGTTCTTCATTTTTTCCAGCTCATGCCCATCCTGTTGATACTGTTCCTTTTTTTATCATCTTCCAGGATTTCTGGTGGAAATGACTCAGATCTCTGTTGTGTTTAACCATAACTTCATTTGGTGGAAGAACCTGCATCAACACAAAATCTCTTTGTTTCCTCCTGTAAAAATTAAATCTAAAAGAACCACATTTTTACCTTTTTTTTTCTCTTTTTGCAATGTTTAATGACATCAGATTGATGTGTGCTAGCAGTGTACAATCTCCATGAGTGTTATTAGGAGTTCCATGTACATTTTTTGGGCCATTAGAGCTAATTTTCTTCCAGACTATTTTTAAGCTGCATTTTAAATCCATTTAAACTAACAACTACTGTAAATAATTTTAATTTAATCAGGAACTTTTAAAGTCCCGGTAGTGTAGATACTGAAAATGTGCATTATGCCAGAGCACATTATTTAAAGGACAGGAAAGTCCTTAGGAAAACATCTAGTACAGACCAGTAGCCTGTGTCAGAAGCATCTGAATGTTTCCATGAAAATCAAGCATGTATTTCTTAGCAGTATTAATTACTAAGGGCTCCAGGCTCCTGAAGAAGAATCTCTGAAGTATTCTTCATTCCTGTGTGAATGTTGTTTGTTGCTGGGTATATTTTTATGGTTTAAATCGTTGCCATCGTTAGTGTACTGTGGCTTTCATAGATTTCGCCTATGGAGCTGGTCAGCAAAGGGAGAGGCTGGTGTTCCACAGAATGGAAAAGAGTAGAAACTGGCATCTGTAAGCAGTGGCTCTGTACTCGTTTTCCATCAGCCTTTTCTTGGTCAATGTGAACCACAGCTTGGTTAAAGTGGAAACACGATCTCATCCACACGGAAGATGAGATGCTGTACAACTAACTTGTACAAGTGCTATTGGGTGCAGGTCGTGCCATGGTTTGATTTCAACATACTGAGGGAGAAGTCATGTTTAAAGAACAATGCTTCAGGTGACCTTATGTTGAAACAGATGTAATTATATGTGTGATCCAGAGAAGGAGCTTTGCTGGATGCTTCTAGTACTGAAACTGAGACATGCTGAATGCCAAGTTGCAGCCTATTCCTGTCTCTTCGGTTCCTGCATGTGTCCCTGATCTAGTCACATCATTCTATGATTCTGTTATATCAGAATGAGAAACTGTTTACTGTGAGTTGTTCAGATGCCTCCAAGTATGAACTGCGAGAAGTGAGGGATCAGTAGTTGTATCTGAGATACTGGATGTGGTTCCTTCAGAGGTGTTGCCCTTCCAGAAGCAGAGAGAGATATAACCGCAGAGGAAAGGATGAGTCTGTGGCTGGAGCGGAAAGAGGAAAGGATAATATTCCAGACTGTCTGAAGGGCAGCTGTGGTCCCACCTTGTAGGAATGGCTGCAAATGCATTTAGCAGGTGTGGTGTGTGCAACAGTGTGGGGTGGTGGCTGCGCTGGGAACATACTGCAGGGATACAATCAAGAGAGGGAGGAAGATATGAGGGGAATAAAATGCTTAAGCAGCAGCAGAGGTCTCGTGCATCTTTAAAGTAAATGTTCACTTCCACAGCAGGTTACTTGGATATGCTTAAGCAAAGCTTATTGACTGCTCTCCTCTAATTTCCTCAACAGTCGTAACTGCTGAGGAACTTACTGAGCCAAACTCAATAGCTACTCACTACTGATGAAAACTGGGTATTTCAGTTTGTCTCACTGAAAGTGTAAGTACAAGTCCGGGAGAGTGCCCCAGGACACCACCCCATTGACACGGTGTCTGTGGTTCTGTTAAAGCTGGAGGAGGAGCATATGCAGACCCTGCGGAGGAAAGACTTGGAAGTGCAGAGCTTGACTTTGCAGAACAAACTGGAAGAGAAAACCTGGAGCCAGGAGAAAAATCTGCTGCAGCAAGAACTCAGGCATTTCAAGCAGGACACCTTTCTCCTGTATGTCAAACTGAAGTGGCTGCTGAAACATTGGCGGCAAGGCAAGCGAATGGAGGAGGAAGGAGAGGATATATTGGAGGTAACTGTCCCACCGTACTAACCCAATGAAGTTGCAAGTGCTGGGGTACTGGGACGTCCCTTGTTCAAGTATGGACTTTAAATATGATGTGGCATCAGCAACTTTACAATTACACATAGATTTAAAGGGGATTCAAATTACACATGAAGACTTTTTTTCAGCTGGCTTGTGCTAAACTATATTTTGCATGATATGTTACAGATCATCCATCGTTAAATCTAAACCTTGAAATAGTGCAAAAATCTGGTCCTGAAAACTTCTCTCATAGTAACTGAAAATTTAATTTAGTCTCAAAGATCTGACTCCTGAATAATTTTTGGAAAGGAAAAAAACTTTATCCAGCTGATGGAGTCAAATCTATTTAGATGGGTTGAGTGCTGTGGTTTTTCTCATCGTGTGCACAGTGTGTTCCTTACAAAGCCTTCAGCAATACAGATGGAGGGAAGCTCTGTTTTCATGTTGGCAGGAGAATTATACAGCTTCTTGTGGGAACTTACAGTGAATCATTCTTGTTTGTTCCTCTTCTCCGTACACACGTCTGTCACCGTCAGCAGCAGTATGCCAGTAGTCATCATGGTGATTTTCCAAGTAGCAACTAAATTCAGATCAGGAATTTCAGGAGTACATAACAACCTGGAATCCCCAAGCTGACCCATCTCATAAGGGGTTTGATTGCCAGCCAATATGCACTGTGATGAAAGGTGCTGCTAAATTGTGTCGAGTTGCACATCCAGAATTACCATTTGCCTTGGAAATCATACCTAAAAAAAAAAAATGTTTTAAAAAGTGTTTGCCAATTCTGACATTTTATATAAAACTCCTGAGAATAATAGATTCATTTTGCAGGTTTGTGCAATTCTGAAGCCATTTGCTAAGGCAACTAAGTAATTTTTTTTCAGTTTTTCTGATACCTATATGCCTGGTGTGGCTGCATTTGGCAGTGCAAGTAACTTTTCAGGTCTGGTAGGAACATGCTTGAGTTGAAGACTCCAATGTTTTGTATTTTTAGATGAAGGGTGGATGAACATCTTTACCTTCATCTGCTCTGGTAATATGAGTCAGAAACAAGAGATGAGTAGCTACTTAGAAATAATTTGCTTCTACTTTAGTTCAGTACTAAATTAGTGGTACTAATTTGTTTCTATGTAAACTAGCTCATCTTCTAATATCAAATAGCTTTCCTTTTTTCACTGTTTGGTTTTTTTGTCTGGTTAATTTATAATCAATGCACCTCCAGTCATTATTGGAGTCGTGTTTTGCTAACATATTAGAGAGAATAAAGTGCTAGATTTGGATCCTTCTTCATCTCTATATCGTCATCAGACAATACACCAGTGTCTTGTATAGTTTTTCATTAATGAGTGATGGATTATATCCATCATGCTACATTCCACTCATCTTCTCAGCTGCTCCTGTTTTGCAGGCCTGCCTAGTGTTGGGTTCACCTGTGCAACATGTCATATATCACCCAGAGTTCATGTCCTGTAGCCTACAGAACAAAAGTCAATATATCCCACCACAGAGAGGCAAGGGAAGATAGTCCCTTCCCATAGCCCTTCAATCCCTTCCATCAACAGAGTGTTGATGTGTCCCATCTCTTGCATTTTAGATCGAGCACCCTGAGGCCCTCCCAGACTTTGGCGTTCAGTCTGAGCAGAAGGCGGATGATGCAGAGCGAGAGGAGGAGGAAGAGGATGTGGTGTTTGCACTGTCAGATTTCTCCCAGCGTCCCAACATGGATAGCACTGATCATGGACCACAGTTGCAGACTGCAGAATTACTGCAGCAACAGAAGCAGGTACTGTACTATTTGTATATCATGCCCTAGGAATGGAAACTGTGGATTTTCCCTGGGAGTTAATTCTCTACTGCTGAAGAAGAGTTGTACTTATAAAAATACTTGTAGCTACACAGCAATTACAGTGGATTCCATCCATTATATTTATATTTATATTTAATCAGGAGCCACGTGATTACTGTTCTCCTGTTGGCAGATACTACCAGTGAAAAATCCTATTTCCTCTTGTGGCTGTTTGCCCAGAAACATCTATCAGCATGTGATGGTTTGCAGAATTTACATGCTTCTCTTGCCTGAGCACATCTATTGTATGCTACTGTCAAGCTTTTAGCAAGAAGAGGTGCTTTTATTTCCTTTAAATAATTTAAGAAACTAGTACATGTATTTAATGTTTCCCTTAGAGATGATGGGAAAACAATGCAAAAGTTCCTTTATGTCCCTGTGCTTGTTTTAAAATGCCCAAAACCAAATCATGCTAACTCTTCCCTGGCATCTCTCCTGTGGCTTGCCTGTGTGAGTCAGAGCACTGCCATATATCTTAGCTTTTTCCTTTGTGCATTTAATATACCAGCAGTCCTAACAATAATAATAGCAAACCTTCAAAGGGGACAGACTTTAGTCATCCAACAGTTCTTCAGGATCATCTTCTTATATTTTTTTAAACGGAAAATGTTCAAATGAGAGCATCCTGTTACATGGAATTATTTGCGATCGTAAGTAGAACGGAGCAAGGATTCCGTGTAAAACAGTTAATGCCTTATGCCCCGTCTTTATCCAGGCCCTTGACTTGGGAGCCTGCTCCACAGGGAGAGCTCTCAGACAAATATGTACCCTCTGTGACCACACTACCTTGCTGGACTCACTGCAGGATCTGGAGAATGTGTGTGTATTTGCATTTCAGTTCTTCACTTTGAATTCCTCAGACTTTCACGACTATGTAGAACCTCTTTGCTTATTATCTATATGATCTAAAAGACACACCGCGGGCAGCAGTAAGCCTCTCTCCTATAATGTGGTTAGACTGGTGCTGGGAGATACACACGCTGTCTTGAAACCCACCTCTCTAGTTCAAGATGTAACTTCAGGTGGAATTTCTGTTTGAGTAAAAATAGTAGTGATCTGTGGTCTTTATGCTACTTCATATTCTGCTTTAAGTTTATATACTCTTTTGCTTTCATTTTTTTCAGTGCTAGTTGACATATCCATTCTCTAGCTGTTATTTTCTGTGAAGTGTGCTTCCAAGGTAGTATTCGTTTGGCATTTGGCAAGGTTCTACCTTGCCAGTCACCCACACACATCACTTTCATCCTCTCAGCAAGCTTTTCTCTGGTACAGGATTAAGAAGGCCATGGAAAAGATGCTCCTGAGCACGTCATTTGATTGCGTTCTATCTGTAGACTGATTTAAACTAGAATGAGTAAAATAGAATCATAAAATCACAGAATGGTTGGGGTTGGAAGGGACCATAAAGATCATCTAGTTCCAACTCCCCTGCTATGGGCAGGGGCACCTTCCACTAGACCAGGTTGCTCAAAGCCTCATCCAGCCTGGCCTTGAAGACAGCCAGGGTAGATGTAAATATAAACCAACATACTGCCACAGTATAAACTATGTCATGTGCTAACTTTCCATATAGATCACTTAAAATGTCCAAGGACATTCAAATAAATTATGTCCTTTCTGAAACAATCACTGCTTAGGCATCAATCTCAGTTAAGGTGGCAGAAATGGGAAGTAGGATTGCTTATAATTCAGTTTTATATACTCTGTATGATGTGTAATGACTTATGAAGGTAAAATAGGTTTCTTGCCTTCCAACCAGGAAAAAAAGTGTTATTTCAACACTGCAAGAATGAGTGAATTTGCTGAATATTTCTAATTTTAAGCACTATTACTTGTCTTGCCCGCTCACACTAATGAGTCTTCTAACAAGCACTGTATTTATTGACAGGCATGTAAAAAAAAAGGAAATTTTGCAACAGCCTAGGAGTGGCTGAGATAACTGGGTCAGAAAAAAGAAAGGGCTTACGGTAACTTGAAGTAACCCATACTTATTTTTAACATTTGATGTTAATATTTAATGGCTTGTATTTTCAGCCTGCACTCTTGCTGCTGTCTTTCTCACCCTGCCAGGAAGGTGGAATTGTTTTGAGAAAAATTATAAACCCTGAGGCCTTCATTTGAACAAGCAGCCTTTAATTTTATATTATTATGAGTTGAGGTACTCGACTTGGTGGAATGTACACATCTTACTTGTCTGCAAATTTTATGTGGCCAGTCTGAGAGGGAGAATAGATGAGGACTCTGAGAAAGACCAATTCATCTTTCTCTTCATGATACTGGCCCTTGGCTGGTAGCTGGAGCACACTGCAGAAAGGGTTGGGCAAGGAACTGGCAAGGCTCAAGAGCTAAGCGGGAAGTCTGGTCACGAGCAGTACATAAGCTGGCAAGTCAGGCTGGTGGCGCAGTAGAGGAGGGCTTGCTCTAAATCAGCATTACTGTGTGTGTAGTAACAAATCAGGGAGCATAGCCTGTGGAAAAAGAAAGAGCTTTAGTTCTGTTGAGTAGAAAGGGTGAAAGGCCTGCTGAATGGTCTAAGATCAGGGGAGTAAGAAGAAAAGAGTTTACACATCTGTGGTCCAATGGAAAAAGCATCCAAACCCAATACACTCATGTTGTTGCTTGGTGGGGGAGTGTCGAGAAAATCCCCAGTTAGATCTTTTTTTCTTACACAATATTTGTTTTCAAAGCTTAGCTGAGAGAAAAGCCCAAAGGAATAGTAATTAAGATCTAAATACACTAAAAATATTTGCACTGAGATCCAGCTTCACTTTTCCCTAGATCTGTGCTTAGACAAAGAAAATGCACAGTTCTTGTTGACTGTTTAAGCTCCTGACCTTGTGTTTTTAATTGACTGCTCTACTAAACTGCTTGTAATACCAGAGTGTGGCTAAATTCTTAAGTGAAATTCTCAGAGAAAAAATAATTGTGACTAAAAGCAGAAGCAAGCTTCAAACAACTGCTTTGCTCCCAAACTTTTCTACTCTTAGTAAAAACCTCAAAGTCCTGGAATTTAATTGAGGTTTACTACATTAAGTTTTTACTTATTGTCAGCTGTTGTTTCCTTTAAGTATAAATCCTGAGCTGTGGATACAAGACTTCAAACTGCTTGTGTAACTCTCGTCTTAGATCAGGTGTGAATCAGTCAGATTCCTCCATGCTCTAAATTTTGGTAACTTGTAAGGTACTAAAGAGACAGTTTCTTGCATGTGGTTGTCCAGGGAATCACAACCATGCCCCATTTCTTCTGCCTGTACAACATCCCTGGGAGGAAGGGGAAGGCCATAATGATCCTTGGTATGTATCTATGGGACTTATGCAGAAGCTGCTTGGCAGTTTTACCAACAGATATCTAAAGCATGTCTAGATGTAAATGTTGTATTTCAAAGCACATGGGCTCAAAAGTACTTTGTCTGTTCTCCAAAAACCCTCCAGTTTGGCAAAACAATAAAAATAATCTCACAGACCTCTCCAACTTGAGACTGTAAATACAAAGTCATGCAAAAGAGACTTCTCTGCAGGAATTAAAAGTATATAACCAAAACTGGATTTATATTGGCAAGTTAATTAAAATCCCAGCAAGGTACCTGGGGTACTTGTCTCATAACAGCGACATTGAGGTAATGCCTCTAGAAATAACACATGCCCTCATCCCAGTAGGCTACAAAACCGCAGTGAGGCTCTTTTGACTCCTCTCTGTTCTGGTCCATTACTTCTTTCTTTGCAAACCTAATTTTACATGACTCTAAAGCTATGAAATGTGTGCACAAGAATGAAGGATGTAGCTTGCTTTAGTGTTATTTGGTTTTATTTTTCTTCTGCCTCATTTCCCTTGTGGAGACTTTAGAGTGCCAGAGAAAGGGTTATAAAGCAAACCAGAAAACAGAACGTGGCTCTTGAATGGAAGCACTTCATAGACAATTGGGGTCAGGGTTTTCAAAGAGAATGAGTCCAGATTTTGATGCAGTCAACAACCAGAAGCTCCTGTTTTGACACTAAGGACAAATCTTCAAAAGAGCCCTTGTTCTGATTACTACACAACGGGCTTGTGAAGTTTGGAGAATTTAGCCTTAATTGGGTATCAGAATGAAAATTCATGATGGAAACATAAAATGTCATTACATATTGAAAAGTAGGTGATCTTATATGCATGATGGAGTTAATGGAATTAATTCTGCTTCCGTGGGTGTGTTCCTTATAAAACGCCATGTTGTACACCATCACATTTCATTAGCCCAAACCAATTATAGGTCAGTCAATGAGCACCTGCAGTCATTTCCCTGCATCTAGCATATTTTTGCTGATGAATCAAATGGATTGGAAAAAGTAGACCACATTTGTTTGTTTTTTAAGGAAAAAACCCATGGTATGTCTGATGAGTGATTACAAAAGTGGGTGAGGTGGGTTCAGTGATGCCAAAAATCTGATGAGCATATGAAATCAGCTTAGTTGTCTGCATAAATTTTTATATGTATCGTCATTAAAAAAGCTCATGAAAATTATTTAGATTTTTGTGTGTATCTGTTTACTTGACTTGTCTACAAAGAAGCTCCTATGCAGGTATTTCATTAAACTCTGGATAAGAGGAACTGCAGGAAATCTCACTTGGGAAAATAAATAAAAAATAAAATCAATTAGACTATCATGCAAGAACTGAGTCAGCTAGTTTGAGTTAGGCCTTCCCAAGAAAGCTAACACATTCATGAGAACCAGGTGATTAAATGCTGAATTCTTTGAGTAAGCATTCCCATTTTTCTACTCATGCTGTGTCTGCTAATCAAATATAATTTTCTTAGAAGTCTTTTCTATTCAAAGTAACTTGACAGATACAATCTCCAAGTACTCCCTAGTCTTTGAAAAGCTCATTGGGAATATTTGATATTGGTTTGATATTGATTTTGATATTTAATTTTGGATAAATAAATCATGATACAGGTTTCTGTTTTGTAATTCAATAACTGCAAAAAACGGTGGGATACCTTTTGTTTTACTGATCCAGAATGAATTTTTAAAAAACCATTTCTCAATATTTAACATAAAAATGACAGGTTTTACAAGTGTCCAGAGAATTTGCAGAAAGCAAATGCCAAACCTCAGAAAAAAATTAGGGATTTGCATAAGTATGCATGCTGTCTTTCAGCACTTGTCAAGATCAGATGCCTGCTCTGGGCTAGACTTTCAGTTTAACTCCGTTCTTGGCTCCTGGCTAGCACAAGAGCACAGACAACATTTTCAGTATGACCATGAGTATACTCAGTAAGATGTGGATGGGGGTTTTTGCTCTTTGGTCCCATGTGCAAGAGTAAAAGTGGCCTGCTTGGCATTCATGCCTTTGGTACCAAACATGGTGCTTCTGCAAAGCTAACCTGTGTGCGACTGCCTGGGACTGAGCAGAAATGTGAAGTACAGGCTAGTGAAATACCTTAGTAGAGATACTCAGCTCAAAACCTCACTTTTTTTTTTTACCCATTAAAAATTAAAATTAATTAAAAAATAATTTGCTGTACATGTAGTTTACAAATATTTGCAGTTTGATCCTGAGCAATGACTGTATGTATGGGACACCCAGTTACCCAACAAATGTCAGGAATGATAGTCTACCTTTGGTTTACAATATTAAAAAGGAAGTTATTGCAGGTGTCCTCACTCCAAAAAGATGTTTGGTGCCTTTTTCAGGGTGACTGAAGTATCTTTGGCTTTCATGGGGGCTTCAGGGCTAGGGCTAACAAGAAACAGAATCACAGAATCATAGAATCATTTAGGTTGGAAAAGACCCCTAATATTATCAAGTCCAACCATAAACCTAACACTGCCAATTCCACCACTAAACCATGTCCCTAAGTGCCATGTCTACACGTCTTAAATACTTCCAGGGATAGTGACTACTCAACTACTTCCCTGAGCCACCTGTGGACAGAGAAGGCATTGTGATTCTCGGTTTTCTCATGCAAAAATTATCCCAGGCACTTCCTCTTCCATGCAATGGACGGGCAGGCATTTTTCCTCCTAAAAATGAAACTGGAGGCTAAAGCCATCCAATGAGAGCATTTTGTTTGTTTTGTTGCGGCAGGCAAGTGAAAATCGGAAGCTCCTGAATGCTCTGAAGGGTTTGTTGGATGACTTCCGCTCGGAGCTGCAGGATGAGGAGCGCGAGCGCCAGGGCCTCCAGCAACAGTACGCCCTGCACAAGGCATCCTGGGAGGTGGAGATGGCCAAACTGAAGTGTCACCTTGAACAGGTAATGTCCCCCGTGTCCAACACCGGTAAAGAACGGCTGAGGTGCTTAATGAAACAGGAAATCTATGACAGCCAGGAAAGGGATTATATTTTTTCATCTTACCCTGATGTCTGAAAGCCCCCCTGAAGTCTGAGTGAAGCTTTGCCTCTTGGATTCCAGTTGTCCCAGTGCAAGTGCTCGTGTAGTAGGTACCGTGTAATGTAGGTGAGGATAAAGGACCCGAACCTCTTCTTACTGTTTCTTCTCAGAAGAGTTGGCTGGTAATGTATCAGCTGTGGTAATGAGACATGTGGGTGTTTGTTGGCATTTATAGGAGAGAAAAATGTCTTGATGTCGACGTGCTCGCAATTAGCTCGTCACTGTGTCTTGGCACATAACGACTACGGTATGTGATGCATGGGGCAGAAAAGAGTGATTTAATAAAGTGATAGATTGATATGTTAATATTAAACCAGCTGTTCAAAGCTACTGGTTAGTGATGGATGGTACCCCACTGAAGAGAGAGCTCTAGTACCCGCCGTGGCATACTGTTAGAAGTATGTATATAAAATCTGGTGCCAGGTGTTTCAGTACGGCTGTTCGCAGAAGATGTACTGTTTCTGAAGCAATATGAAAACAAAACAGCAAAAAACCCCACGAGGATTCATTTCCATAGCTGATGGCATAAAAGCTCTAGTTTTCCGCACTGAAGAAGAGAAGGGTGGAAGAATTAGTATGTTCAGGTCTTGAGAAAAAGATTTGTAATTGCAGAGCTTCTCTGCAGAAGACAATTATAATAAAAACATTCCCTTCTGGGAGAGTGGTACATTTAGGAGGGTTTACGGAACGTTGGAGACTCACTGACACAGAGCTGAGATGCGAGCGCTGCTTTTCCTGCCCAGGTTCTCTAGGCTGCTTTCCCGGAATGAAGGAAGCAGCTTTCATTTTAGCAGGGTTTTCTCTCAACGGATTCAGATTCTCAGTTCAGCTGCTTCTTAGTGCACACACATTCCCAGACAATGGATCACTTGAAAAAGGAAACAAAACCAATTCCCATTTTCGGTCCTCCTGATATAAAACTTCAGTGACAGATTTACCTTAAACTTGAGATGGCAACAAAGAACAAAACTTCAAGAAATTTAGTCTGTCAAAGAACTGCCAATTTAGGGCTTGCATGCTTTGCCTTTGCAGGGGAGATAAACTCCCAGGCTGACACTTTGGCTGTTGTTTGGCACCAGGAGAGTGCTGCCACTCCAGCCCAGGGAGAAAAAGGATTTACACCCTTCCTTCTGACAGCTTTCTCAGGCTTTTTTCTACCACCACTGCTCCACTGGTAATAATACATAACATGGTAATTACCGAGCCATGGGTGTTACTTTTTACATTTTTTTGAAACAGATGAAAAGAACGAAACTGGTCAATATTCAAGACATAAAACTGGCTTCCTTAGCCAATTCCCCACAACATTTCTATTTCACATTAAAACCAGGTCCCTAATGCAGTAGCAAAATAGCACATCAGTCATTAGAATGTCAATTAGGATAGGACAAATAATGTAAGCATCCCACTGAGGTCTGGTGTACATGCTCACATATATAAAAATAATTGTTAATAAGCCTGCAATAGGAATAATATAAACATAAATTTATCTCAAACTAATGTTAAAGATTCAAACTATGGAGCATTTTCACTATAGGTTCAATTTCAGGATCAAAATAGGAGGAGCAAGTGAACGACGTGTGAAATGTCAACATTATATACAGTCATGTTAACATCCTTTGCTATTCTGTGTCCCAACATGTAGCATAACAACAACTTTACCTAAATAACCAACTCAGTCAGGTTGGTGTGGGTAGGAGGACCCCTCATGACGTTTTGATATATTGATTGGTAGCGATGAAGCAGCGGACTGTGCAGCGCTCCCACCGTATGTTTCATATAGAGCTGCCAACCCCCTGACAAGCCCACAGAGAATCAAGACCTTTCTAGTCTCCACCATTGTCTTCAGTGCTGCTGTTTTCCACTTTTTTTGTGAAGCGGTAGGTCAATTAGCAAGACCATTTTCCTCAGAAGAGTCAACTCCTAATTAATAGTCACTGGCAATAGTTTTGCATTTTGATGCTTCAACTCTCTGTGTAGGAAAGGAAACTTTTTTGATACAAAAGCACTGCATATCAGAGGTGACAATGTGCTGCTGTTGCCTGATGCTTTGGAGCTTTAGCACTGAACATATTATCAAAAATAAAGGTCTTGTCTGCCAGAAATGCATGTGCATCTTATTTGCACAAGGATCCTTAGGCATTGTTTCTAAGATATAAAGTAATGAGATTGCTCCCAAGTATGGGATTGTGATAATGCTGAGCCAATAAGGATTCTTAGTAATTCTCAGCCTCCAGCTGGGGAAGTAGAAGTCTCAGTATTCTGGGAACTGAGAAAAGTTTGGAAGGAGGGAGTTTGTATGAGGGACCAAACCCTGCGTATGCTTTGAGAACTTGCATGTAAGGACATGGACCCTCACTAGGACTCTGACCAGCTTCAGGATACCTGAGCAGAATAAAACCTGTGGTGCACATGGAGAGGTGTCTGGCCACCCTTAGTAGTTAGCAGGTTTAGGAAAGTCACATCTAGACTTGCATGCTAAGGAGATACCAATGGACCTTTCTTCCGTGATTGGAGCTGTTTCATCAAAACTGAGGCAGAAAGAATCTCTCTTTGCCAGGACTATTGTTCTGCCTTCTATAGGCATCAAGAACTGTCCTCTGAGACTAAAGATACAGCCTCTGACTGGAGAATGTTTTAGGTCCCAAATCACTGAACACAGGAAATTATCCTGAAGGCATATCACTGTGTACTTGCTATTTTACAGCAAGTCTATACTTGGTTTTGAACTCATCTTTGTATTTATAGACTTCCTGTATCCTTCTCAATACAGGGCAAATGGGGCAAAAGCCAGAGCTCTGCTCTGGGTGAGCCCATGGTCCCGCACAGGATGACTTACTGTATTTTGGTGGTTTGGGGCATACCACTCTAACGGCAGCCATACATTGTTGGGATATCACTCTTCTGAAGCATGTTCTTACTCCCCACTGCCTCTCCCAGCTCTCCTGCCCTTTGCAGGCACCACTGCCTGTCTTGTTTGCCAGCTCAAAGGCTGAGAATTTGCCCAGTTGTGGTGAAGAACTTGGTGGTGTAAAAAGAGAGAGAGAGAATGAGTCTTGTTGAGGTTCAACATTTTGCTATTTTTTTGAGATTCAAAAAAATGGAAGAAGGAATTTGCTTTATAGGATAATCATGCACACTGTATTTATTGCAGGGGAGCATTGGTTTGCGTTATAGGTTGCTGTTAGCATTTTCATGTTTCATACCAGCTAAAGAATTTATCACAGCCATTGGTATGTCTTCACAACTTAGAATGCTATCCATAGCTACTGCTGCATGTGGCATCCAGCCTAGTTGGGTTTATCCCAAAGACTCTAGCAACCTCCCCTAAGAGCTCATATTGCAAGATGAGAAGTCTCTGGGGGCATCAAAGCTCCTTGAAAGATGACTTTCATATATCACAAAGAACAAGTCCTAAATAGCCATCTATCAGGCTTAGGTGCAAAGAAACTGTATAGGTTTTCCTTCATTAATTCCTTATTGTTTTGGCTGATCTCAACTCTGCAGTGACACTCCTGAAATTCATGATTATTTAGTGTCACAGCTACTTAGAAAACCCCGCAGAAACTTGCAAGAGTCACCTGGGTCAGGTGACACGGAATGGTAAAATTAAAGCAAACAAACCTAAATGGGTGCCAACGTTGCTGACCCTGGCTGCAGCACCAACACTGACTCCCACAGGACCATGGAAGGGAGCTGGGGACTTGAGGATGGACAGAGGAAAGATGTAGCAAGGGCCAAGAGGCCATTATCTGAAGTTGGCAGTGAGTTTGGAAACGAGCAGTGATACTTTTCCATATTGCTGAACTAGCATGCAGACAGTCAATGTGCTGGGGTAGTGAGTAGGAAGGCAACAAAGCTTCCCGGCTTCTTGAGAAGCCGCGCTGCCCAGGATGGTGTCTCTCATCATGGATCTGCAGCATAGAGGCGTCTCTCCTGGGATGTCCTGCATTTCTGCCCCACGGCACCTCCGGTCCGCCACCAAGCCATGCAGTTGTGTGCAGGACAGCCTCTCACACATCACTGCGGGTCCCACAAATGTGCGCTGCACAAACAGGATAAGTGTGAGAAAGATAGTGTCATGTCAAATTGGTTAAAGCAGCATCCTGCTTTTTTATAATTGATTTTTTTGGTAGCTTGGTCGGTTGATTGTTTGGTCATTTGAAAACAACCGGATTTTAGAAATTAGTGGTAGAGAGTGCAGGTGTTTTAAGATTTCCGTCAATGCAAGTGGCTGTAACAAGATGTTCCCTGCCGCTCAGTATGATTTTAATCGACTCACGCAATGACCTCTCAAGCATTTATTTGGGCAGGCTGTTTCAGAGACTAGTAAGCTTCACTCCTGAATCCAGTCTGAACTTCCCTTTGCTCAGAAACTTTGGGCTTATTTTCCACATCAGGCAAGGTGAAGGTGTTGTCCTTTTCTCCTGCTAAAGGAGCGTGTTTCCCAGAAGATCTGCTGCCTCTCCTTTTTGAGGACAACTTTATCCTTCAGGGGTAGAAATGAGTTTTTGCTTTTCACTCTAGTTCAGCTGCAGAGCCAGGGGATGGAGATGCATCCCATTCTGAGTCACTCACACGTCTACTGAGTTGTCAGGAAAAGGTCAGGCTTCAAGGATGAATTCTTCACTCGCTTGAACTTACACAGTACCACTGAGCACTTTGTTCACTCTGACAACAGTCCAGCAGTGGCCCAGGTTGGCCAGAGAGGTTGTGCAACCTCTGCTCTTGGAGGTTCATCAGGATCCAACTGAACAAAGTCCTGTACAAGCTGACCTCAGAGCCAACCCTGCTGGAAGGAGGGGGGTGGACTCGAGACCTCCTGACACCCCATCGAGCCTGCGTTTTCCTATGACCCTGTTGCCTTGGGCCAGTTCTTCTGACCTGATCAAGCTGAGCCCTGAGCATGAAATGAAGGAGCAGGAAGGAAGGTAGCATCAGCTCACTGCCCTAGAAATCAGTTCAGGCACCAGAACCTGCAGAGATGAGGGCATGATCTTGGTACATCTCCATCTGCTGCTAACACCCGCTTTTGCTGGGAGGTGTGAGGAGCTGTACAACAAGACGATTGCTGAGGGTTGTTCTGGGAAAAGCCTCTTCAGACAGTGCATGTACTCTCTTTAGGTTTCGGGTGCACTGAGTGAGACCCCAAAAGCAGCGCAATGGCTGAGGATGTTGTCCTGGCAATTGTCTCAGAGATGATCATGAGGTTGGAGTTCATCTCCATGTTTCCTTCATTGCTGGTACCCGCACTTCCATCAGGAAGATCATAACTGATGTCTTAATAGCATGAGCAGTTAGAGCTTGCGAAATTATTCACTATGGTTTTCACTGTCTTGATTTTAAAACTTCTTTCAAATTGAATATATTTGATCATTTATTGATATCCTAAGATCTAGGAATTGCCATAATTTTGCCATTACCTTTGTGGAGTTAGGGCTTTAGAACTCAAATTTATTGTCAGACACAGGCTTTTATCACAGAAAGTTTAACGTCCTAGTAATGTTTTGCTTTAATGCCAGCTGGAAGGGAAGAGTGAGAACACCTCAGGAGAAGCAGGCCTCACTTCCGATGCAAAGGGAGCTTTTAAAAGGGAAAGAAGCTTCTGGCTGAGAGTCATGGTGTGGTGATGGACCTCCGCTGGCAAATCCAGCACAGTGAGAAGAACTGGAACCGGGAAAAGGTGGAGCTCCTGGACAGGCTTGATAGAGACCGACGAGAATGGGAACGTCAAAAGAAGGAGCTGCTGAGGCGGATAGAGCAGGTAAGGGGTTATCTTGGGGGGAGCAATGGCTGGCTGCAAGCATGTGGCATTGCACCATTATTACACTCGGGCCAAGGTTGAGAGACCTTGAAGAAGGTCTCTTAAGAGAAGAGACCTTATTATTAAGAAGCAGCACAGGAACAATTTTGGTTCCTTGGCTACATCAGTGTTTCTCATGCTACAAAACAATTTACATACACTAGGGAGTAAAAGGAGAATGCTCATCATCCCTGTAAAAGACCACTTATGAGAAATCAACTCCAGGTTAAAGGCCATTTCCTGCCTCATTTCCATTACCCATGGTCACATCGATTCGTTCTGTTTGAAAGCTTTAGTGCATCTCTTCTTCATGCTCCACCACTTAATCCCACATGCAGGGTTACTCAAGGTTTGACATACAGCTTCCTGCCAAAAAAAGTCTGTTCAGCTGTGAATTAGCCACCAAAGATGCAGCTGCTGCAACTATTCAGTCTCAACTGAATTTTTTTTTTCTCTAGCAAAGGAACCTGGGGGTTAACATGAAGAGCCCCCACTGATAATAAATAAACAGCTATCAATGCTAAATATTCCAAAGACACTTCTGACCTTGGTCGCATGGATTTGGTACACACCTCTGCTATCACTGGCAAATCTGATAACTGCATACCTGTCCCCTAGTTTTTCATGCCTATCTGTACTTTCATCTGCTTAGCATTAGAAACAATTTATACCTAATGAATTCATTATCCAGCTGGAAGCCATACCAAAAATAAAAAGTTTAATGAGGGAGAGTTAATGTACTGTTTTTGACTGAACATTGTTCATCCCTGAGTCATGCATTCCAGGAAAAGTAAGAAAAACAACTAAAATTGTGGATCCTCAATTAACTGAATACTTTCTGTCCTTAGGACATGAGAAATGGAATGGCACCCGATTTGTGCGTACTCTCTAGGGAGCACCACGCTTGAATGAAGCTCAGAGTAGCTTCACAGGTTAAGCCTGTGAACTTCATGACCAGTGTTTGAAAAGGGTTCATCATCTGTGTCTGATCTTCCCATGCCAGGGCTGCAACAAGAAGCTAAAGACACCTGGCTGTAAATACTATGAGTGCAAGACTAAGCCCCAGTTTAAGCTATGTTAAACCCACGCAGAAGCACTTAAGAAAATCCTCTACTCTCTAGATATTTCTAAAATCACAGCTAAAAGTGTAGGTGTGAGTGAGAAGTGAAGAAAGACCCTTTCTTTTACAGACCAAGAAAGGTGATTTTCGAGTTTCTAAATTAAAAAAAAATCAATAAACAGTATTCTGGATTTTTTTAATCTCCCGTTTATCTGACAGCTTTTGTGTACGCTTCATGCAGCTTGTTGAGCTTATACTGTAGCCCAACAGTACATCTCCTAAAATAAAACAGCCAATGCCTATGAGCTAGGAATGCTTGTAGCAGAGCTTTCCGTCCAAATTACCTGGTTTCCAAGGTTCAGTGGCAGAAGATGCTGAGTTCTCCATGGCTTGACTAGGCTGGTTTCTAACTGTTGAGTTTCAGTGACCAAACTGCCTCTCTGAATTCTTCATGTACAGTGGGAATTAAATAACCTTCAGAAAATGCCTCAATGTACTAAGGATACGGACACAAACCTTTCTCCAGAGAGTCATTGGTACATCTTCAGATATTTATGCTGCTGTTCCTATGAACTGAGGTTTTTTACATTACCTCTTCAGTGTATCCTCAATAGCTTGAGGGACTTAACTTTGTTAAAGACTGCTTTTTCTGTTCCCTGGGAATGGGGCACATTAGACAAAGCAACAGAGAAATCCCTGTTGATGTTACCTAGCCTTTTAATTCTCTTTAAACCTGACATAACCTCTCAGTGTCATCTTGGGACAGCCCACAAAACAGCTCTTAACTAGCCCTGTAGCTGATTTCTTTTGTTACTTTTCTGAAACCTCTAGACTTCAACTATATATTTACTGTACCAGAGATTTGTACACAGAATTAGCAATAGACAGAGGAAATAAAAAAATATTACATCAAGCTCATTTCAGAGGACTAGATGACCCGGACTAGCATTTGAAATCTTGGCTACCTGCCTGCAAAACTTCACGACTCCATCTTTGCTTATAATCAAATATTTCCCTGTGTGACAGGAAGCTTCCAAGTATTTGCAGGCTTTTAGTGGAATATCCTCTCAGATTGTAGTTATGCCCTGCTTTATATGGAAACAATTAGTATATCTCTGAAGTCCTTCTCCCCAGGGTTTTTCTGTGTGTATTCCATGTATGGCAATACGTAGAGGATGAGGAGACTACACCAGTGCCTAAGTTTGAAAAACAGAGCCTAAGAGATAGCAGAAGCCTGTGTGC
This sequence comes from Eurypyga helias, assembly GCF_000690775.1. Lineage (NCBI taxonomy): Eukaryota > Metazoa > Chordata > Aves > Eurypygiformes > Eurypygidae > Eurypyga > Eurypyga helias. The sequence continues at coordinate 52,278 of NW_010246869.1, forward strand.
CAAATTTCATAGTAATGCTTTATGCCTGTCTGCTTTCACAGTGCTCCTGAATAATACATGTATGATTAGGGGGAAGCTCACACCAATGTGTAAACTATATAAAATACTTCACTCTGGATGGTTATGGGAATACTGCTTGCATATAAAAAACATGATGACCTACTTTTTCCAGAGATCAAAGTTGTGGGTTTTTTCTTTTTAAGTACACTGTCACTTTGTTTCCCCTGAGAGAATCTCCCTCCACTGTGCTCCTAAAGCTAATTGTGCACAGAGCTCACTGGCAAATATTTAAACCCACAAAGTCACCTGTATGAAAAGTTGTGTGTTTAAAGGTATAAACACACCGGGATTCAAAATCATTAGTCACTCTTGAAAAGTTAGGCCAGCATGCCTCACTTGAATTCTCCTGTCAGCTGTCAGAGAGTGAGACAGTATCTGTAGTGTTTTCTCATAAAGGTTCCCACATCATTAGCCTTAGTAGGACCTCTGAAAACCTGGAAGGGCTTGCAATTGAAACTACATGTACAGAAAACATGTGATTGCCATTTCTTCTTGCTTTGGGTCTTGCCCATATGCTGGGGAATGGACTCCAGGATCTCTTGGGATGTATCTTCCAGCCCCTGCCTTTATAGGATACTTTACATTAGCTCTTTTTAATAAATCTCTTTCAGATTTTGTATATCATGAGCAAATCACTGAAGATGAATTCTCCATTTTATAGACCTGAATCAAGCAAAAATCTCACTGATTTCAGTCCAAGTGCAAATTTAATTATTTGGGACCTAGTTTTTAATCCACATTAGGCAATACAATGTCTGTTTATTTTTCCAAGCACATGCAACAAGGTTAAAATAATGTTTTGAAGGTACTCAGTCTCCAGGGTCATAGGAGACTTGCATTTGCAGGGTATTGTCACTAATCTTAGCACGGTGCTGTAGCAAAACATCAGTTACTTATCAGATTCCTGCATGTTTGAAAATATCACTTACTTCATCTATCCTGTTGTGTTTACAATTAAAAGAGAAGTTGATTGCATAATCTAATTTTAAGATTGGCAATTTCATTAGTGGTTCACCCTCTCTTTGCCCACTTTTTGCAAAATGTAGAGTTAATAGCTTTGATGGCCCTTCTATGCATATGCATTTTCTTCAAACATGCTTTGCATGCCTAATTCATCCCTGTTACAATGCTGTTCAGTACAAATAGCCAACTTCCTAGCCATGCATTAGGGCTAGACCATCTATAAAATAGAGCCTTTGTCTTTTGTTAAGTGGAATTTTCCACCTCTGGAAAAGAGATGTACATAAAAGTGCAACCTTTATATTGCAGGCTAGAACAAAAATGCATTTGTTTTTATGAGACTCCAAGTCACTCACCCTTCCTTGAGCTTCTACTTGCATTGCTTTAGGATCTCATATCAAGATTGCTTTTAAATAACAGTGTTGATTTGTTTCCTTAAAAATCAGATTACAAACAGATGGATTATTTTGTGTATTTATACACACAGTGTGTCTATATGTATGCATATATATGTGTAAACAAGCAAAACTGTACATATGCATATTTAATCATTCAAAATCCCATGAGTAATAGCATCAAAGTCCTAGAGACCTCTCCCTTTGAGGAAGGACCACTACAGCAAACAGGCATCCCTGGAGCCAGGCAGTGATCTTGTGGTGCCTCCCCAGGGCACAGGTGCCTCGCTCCTGGGGAAGGATGGGTTCTGCAGAATGCCATACGCTACCTCAGTAATTGCTGTTCCTTGTAATTTGCCTTGTCTCCAGCTTCAGAAAGAAGTGAGCCCACGAAGAGGAGGTGGTTTTCTGTGTGACCAGAAGGAGAGTAACCTTCGTTCATTTACGGCCCAGGGGAACCTTCACGTGTCTCGTCCGATGGGGTCAAGATCCTACTCTGATTCAGATGCCATTCAGTTTGACGATCGGTCACTGTCCAAGCTGAAGGAGAGCGACCGATGCAGTGCCACAGAAAACCTCTTTCTGGAATCACTGTCTCTTGATTCCCCTGACGAGTCTGATGAGCACCGGTCTCAGCAGCATGAGCGGGAGAAATTCCTGACCGGATTAACGGAAGTATGTGCTCTTCTACCTTTTATCAAGCTGGCGTGGTGTCTCCTGTGTCAGAATTGGTACAGCGTCCCTGCTGTAGGGAGTGAGATACGGTGTCACAGGCACAGCTTTCAGTTACCCAGTGTGAATCTGGTATGGACAAGATGATTAGACCTGTGTCAATCACCTGAGAAACTGGGAGCCAGCCTAAGGGTCCCAAAGATTACCTCACCTCGTGGCCATTTGTGTTATAGATGATAACTATATTTGACACAACATACTGTTTTAGAAGGTCTTAAATCTCTTCCAGTTGTAAGTAGATACATATGTATGAAGAAACACAGGCTATATTTCATTAGTAAAGCGCTAAGTGCTGTAGAGAGGTACTTCTGGTTGTTCCATTGTGGTTGCTATCTAAATAGATTAGCACGACTAAGTGAGATGAGATGTTTAAAAAATAAAGTTGTTCTTCATCAGCAAAGTACCTACCCTGAGATCACACCGTAAAGCTATAAAGATGTAAAATGCAGTGCTGAGAGATGCCACTGGGCCATGGTGAATGTAGTCTGTGTCCTGCTAAAATCTGCACCACTGCAGGCTTGCTTTCACCAGGTCTTCATGGTTTTGTTTATGTTGTTGCCGAATGAAACCCAGGATCCCCATCCCCATATGCTGGTATAAAATAGCCTGTGAACTGGCGTATGGTATTAGTGGCACTGAGAATGTTCACACCTAACCACAACTATACACTTTAACGGTTCCTGTGAAATTAAAACCACATTAGAACTTCAAAATGCTAATATCTCCTTTATTTTCTATTGTTCCTTGAATGTAAGCAGCTGTTACAGAACAAGCATCGTTCAGAGACTGCCGGAAGCTAAAATTATCAAGCAGGCAGCATGTTGCATGGTGCAACTTTAGAACACTTTCTTCTCGTCTGAAAATTCAGATTTGTGCACATGGGATAGACAGTCGGCTTGTGCTTTGAGCCCGTAAATACTGGTTGAGGGTACACTTTATAGCGAAGAGAGAAGTAGAAGCTTCCCAGCCAGAGGTGTATCTGTCTACTCTGGCTTGAAACTTTGACTGCTCTGGAAAAGAGTTTGCCAACAGGTCAGGTCTCAAGCTCCCTGCAGGACCAGGTTCACTGCTGTGCCTGGACTTGAACATGTGCACCTGCGAAAACCTGACCCAAGCATTTCTTTGAGATGTACATTGTTACTCAGCTGAAGGATTGGGAAATCAAGTTCTTTGAGAGGAAGAACAGGAAAAAAAACATTAAGAGCGCCGCTCTTCTTACATTTTGAGTAGCTGTAGGTACCTGTGTGTTCCAGTTACGTTTTCCTCCCTCGGTGCCATAAAGGTATGGCCGGCAGTGTGGGATCCCATATTTACCACTTTTTTTTCATACATGTCCGAGTGCTCAGTGAATAATGTTGGTACCAGTGTCAGGCATCTATGTGTTGTGTTTAATTTTGATTGCTGTTTTCTTTCCTTCAAATTCAGTCTGATATTTAAGAAGGGAGATGTCTCTTCCCTTTTCTGTTTTTCAGACATTAGCACCGTTAACAAGTGTTGGCAGCAGAATTTGGTCCTTGGTGATATCTGCATAGCTCCTTTCCTTCAAAGCATGCTTTAGTGAAACCTGGGCAAAGTCATTTCCCCTCAGAGGCTTTGCTGAAGCGAGGCTGATTGGAGTTTAATGAATAGCTTAACTGGGGATGCACAGAGGCAGCTGCAGCCTGCTAGCTGTTCCTTTCCACTGTACTTTGTGGTGCTATGTGCAGTCAAAGTCAATCCAGCTTTCAACCTGATTCTCCATGCAGTTAGATCAGATTTATTCTGCAGTAACTCCACTGAAGCCACCAACGTTACTCCAGACTTTCACCAGAGTGAATGCAAGGAGGCTCAGTTTAGTCCTCTTTTTCCCCTGACTCAGGATAAATACCAGAAAGGTATTTGCTGAGTTAAGCGGTGCTCTTTTTGAATAGTCACAATTTGAAATACACTTCTGTGTTGGTAAGGTTCTTGATTTCATGAGGTCAAATAGAAGTAATAGGTACTAATACTCCTTTTTTCCTGATCATATTTTGTGTTCCCTATAGTTTATTAGAAATATAAGCAAACCGTTAAAATGATAAATGCAGAGCAATTGCTTCAGAAGCATCTATTTAAAAAAACCAACTCATTATGAGAATTGTCACAGGGAAATAATTGCCGTAAAAACATGTTAATGCCGTTAGTGAGCTGTAGGTATTCCCCCCATGAAACAAGTAATAGGCTTCCCACGCATTTAATACAGCGAGCTTAATGAGTTTCAACTGGTGCCATTTGTGGGTTCCTAGAGAACATATAATGAAATCTTCTGTCAAAGGACCCTGGTTTATCTTTATTTCAGCACAGCTAGGTCTCTGGCCTAAGATTACCTCCACACAACAAATTCACTTTACAAATACATGCTCCAAAACAATATATGGTGCACATGGGAAAAAAAGGATATTTGCAGCTTCCTTCCATTTGTGATTGCATGGGACTATGAAAATTCGAGGATGCTGCAGATTTGCCATATGGGCTTTCCTTCTGCAGCCTGTTGTCCTAATGGGATCGCCTATTCTGCTGCCTGTGTAGAAAGGAAAGAATTATTCCCGCTGGCAATTGAAGATGCCTTCTCAGAGGGAATTCAGCCACTTTTTAGAGACAAACATACCTGGGGTAACTAATGGGAACTGAATGACAAAATACCCACGAGCTAATGCCGCCAACAGGTTCCAAAATAACTTACCCTATTTGTTTCTTTTTTTCTTCAGGAGGAAGAAACACACAAAGGAAATCTTCAAAGGTGAGTAAAACTTGCAGGGAAAACCCAGCAAATATTCAGCTGCCACAGCTATAGCTCACTAGTGCCCAAACCACAGACATAGGGGCATAGCTGAGCCACCTCCTAAGCAGCCTGTGAGCCAGATTAATAGACTTACCCAGGGATTAATTTGTCTCAATATGCTTCTGTTCTGCTTTGATTAACTAGGGCCACATTCAGCTGTGGTGAGCAAAGATCAAACTCTATGAAAGTCCATGAAGCTGCAGCTCAAACTGAAGGCTGCACCTTCCTTAGCAAGTAGCGCAGACCTGTAGGTATTGATATATAGAGGAAAACAGTGCAGAGGACCTGACATGCCTGTGTGTCAGTGATGTTTTGCTCTGGACTAGATCCCATGGTCTGATCATGGTCTGCCCATGGTCTGATCCCATGGGATGAATACCCACCTAACCCTAGAGTGCATTAGCTGTGCTTCTGGAGACCACCTTCCAGCTCGCTTTCAGCCCAAAGGAACCCAGCACGTGCCTTCCTGATGCAAACAAGTGCCTCTGAATAGGAGATCCACTTCAAAACCACACTCCTGATCTCACCTAACTCCCTAACATCCAGGCACCCTAACTGCAGCTGGTGCTCTTGATTAAAAACTCACAGTGTGGTTTTACTGGATCCTCCAGATCACTGATAGATAAAACCCACTGCTTGCTGAATCCTCACCCACCTTGAGTTACCTCATTGAGCCGGCTCTGATAACTACACTCATTTTAATTTTTAAGTAGTTCCATTCAGAAAACTTCTTTATTTGTTTAACTTTTTCTTAAAAGAAAGCAGTAGGACAACTCAGCTGAATGCCTGTAATTTGTACAGACTAGCAAAATGTGGGAAAGCCAAAAATTCAGCATTATCACATAGCAATTCCCTTTGGTTGAACGGAGCTCAACTCAGTTGAGCTCAACTCGCCAAGCCAGTTCAGTGTAACATCCAGCATGTAGGCTGGATGTCCCACATCGCTACGCACCAGCTGTACAGCCTGGGCGATCTCAGGAGCGGGGATGGGCTTGCTGATTCCCCAGCAAGTCAGAAATACTCCACACTTGCTTTGAAAAGCGTGCCTCATATTGTTGCAAACACTCATTTTCTGTGAATGGTGTATTTCTGAAATGCATTCTACTGCTCCATATTTCAGACATTTGCCAAACAGTAATCCATGAGAAAGCAGTAGATTAAGACCCGTTAATAAACCATTTGATACTTTTAATGACACGAGGGACACTTGCAGCTATTTTAAAGGTAATAAAAGGGAACTTTAATGAAGAGAAGGCTAAAGTGGTTTTATATATAAGCAGATTGTGAAAATTTGGTTTCCTCAGTTAGTTTGCTGCTCAATATAAGTTATTCTGTGAGAGTTTCCAAGCCTATGACTGACTCTCGTGTTCTCCTCTCCAGGGCAATGTCTGTTTCTTCCATGTCAGAATTTCAGCGCTTGATGGATATTTCTCCGTTTCTACCAGAAAAAAACTTGCCTTTATCCAGCAGCAAAGATGACATAACCCCTCCCCTGTCTCCTGATGATCTGAAATACATCGAGGAGTTCAACAAAAATTGGGATTACAGTAACACTAGGAACCATGATGGGGCCACTGAGAAGCCTGCAGAAGGCTGGGCGGAAAGGACAGAAATTGGGAAAGCTGGGAATGAACCTGCTTCAGATCCCTTCCAGGCATCATCATGGTACCTCACCACCAGTGTCACTATGACGACTAACACCATGACCAGTCCAGAGCACTGCCAAAAGCAGCCAATGAGGAGTCACGGTGTAAGCGAAAAAATGGGAGTGCGGGTCTTTCACAGCCCACCGGTTGTTCGCAGGTTTGATAACTCGGTGATAGCTGGCAGCGAAGGGAAAAACCAGGTTGAGCCAGACTTCCTGTTTTCTGTGACCAAAGCTATGGGGAATGTCGCTGAGCCAAAAGGTGCTTCCTCAGATATGTTTGGAAGGTGGTCTTGTGACCTGGCCAAACATCATAAGGATTTTCTGGAGAGTGGTCTTCATCCCATTGAACGTCCTATTTGCACTACTGTGGGCTTTGCCTCACCCTTGCACAGCTTGGAGATGTCCAAAAACATGAGTGACGACATGAAGGAGGTCGCTTTCTCTGTCCGAAACGCAATACGCTCTAATTCAACGGAGCCTCAGTTTAAGGACACCGCGTGTCAAACCAACGGTATGAGGACGACAGGGACGCAGACCACCCAGACGATCAGCGTTGGCTTGCAGACGGAGACCCTGCGCAGTATCACCAGCAGTCCACACAAGTGTCTGACACCAAAGGGGGGGTCCACGCCTGTCTCTTCACCATCCAGAAGCCTAAGAAGCAGGCAAGTGACCCCCGTCATTGAAAAGGTCCAGGCTAAGTTTGAACGCACATGCTGCTCCCCCAAATACGGCTCTCCAAAGTTGCAAAGAAAAATCCTTCCCAAATCAGACCAGCCAAATAACCGGACTTTGCCTGGCACACCTCAGAAAGGATTCAGCGAGTCTGCTTGGGCTAGATCAACTACGACAAGGGAGAGTCCTGTCCACACCACCATCAATGACGGCCTCTCCAGTTTGTTCAACATTATTGACCACAGCCCCATCTTTCATGAGACCTTCCAAAAATGCCCCAAATCTAGCAGCCGGTCCCGGTCAGCAGAACCCAGACCAGAACTGGGCCCATTGCAGGAGCCATGTACAAATGCCCGTGGCAGATCACCCAGTCCTCTCCGGTTGGGGACAGAGCCGCAAAAGGAAGAAGGGACAGAGGTGACAAGTATCAGGCAGGACTTATCTGCCCCTCCAGGTTACACACTTACAGAAAATGCTGCCAGGATCTTGAATAAGAAACTTTTGGAGCATGCCTTAAAGGAAGAGAGAAGGCTACCTTCACACAGCCCACCAAATCTTAGCAATGACAACAGCACAGGAGAAATTGTCAAAGTAGATCCAGGGTCCATAGAGGTAATGAGTTTGTTTGTTTTTCCCCCTATAGCTAAATGTACTCTTCTTTGAACAAATGCATTGTGAGATCTCTTGCAGGCCTAGTGAGTATTTACAAGGAATATCCTTGTCCTGTCATGGTACCACCAGCGAGTCCCAGTCGTGAAACTATTGGATTAGTCACTGAAGAACTCGTTAAAGAATTGAGTTTCTATCCTGACAGCTTATCAGGCTTGAAAGCATCAGAAGAGCTTTATCCTTTACAGGATAAAGATGCCTTTATAGGATAAAAACGGTTCTCCCCTGAATGTCTGGGATAAGGGTTTTCTGACACAAAACGCACCACGTGTTACAGATGCGCTAGGGACTCTAGGTTTGAGTAAATTTCTCTTTTATGCTGGATGGAAAGGTAGACACTTTCTCCTACACAAGAATGGGTGTTAAGTTTGTGTGAAAAACAGCCTCTAAACCAAACAGCCCTGAACTAAAACTTCAGGGCCTTCGGCGTACCTTTTCTGGATGTATCTGGTTAAGTTTGGCTCGGGTCTGTGAATGTGATTAAATGGCATGACTTTTGGTACCCACTGTTGCTGCATCACAAAAATAAGAAAAAGGAGGGAAAAAATGGTTAATCAACTAGTCTAAACACATACCTACTTAGTGTTTAAGAACTCTTTATTGATAATTTGCTGCCAACAGTGCAACGGTCATCACCTGTCTCAGCAAGGATGTCCAGGTACTGGGGGTCAGGTGCAGTAATGTGCTAGAGCGATCAACACAAAAGAGGGTGTAATGATGGACAAAAGCTTTCAGGTATCAGTGTCTAAGCCTTCTGTTTCTGGTGAACCTTTGTGCACGTGAAAGTGTTGCCCTGAGGGGTCCAGGAGAAGGTGAGTTATGCCCAGCTCTTCCCAGCGCGTGTTGTCTTTCTGGGACAGCACTGAGATGGCATGTTCTCTGCTGGTTGGGGATGCTCCCCATCATCTTCCCTGCCCTGTGCCCCTGCCCCTTTAGCATCCTGATGTTTCAGTGGGCCCCAGCTGCAGGGCAGCAGCTCCTCCTTGTCCCCTGCGCACCCCAGATATGCCACCTTGGTCTCACCAGGCTGAGTTCTACCACTCCTGCCTCGGATAGCTTCAAGGGGAGGCTCAAAACCCATTTCCTAACTCAACATGTGGCTTGAAGATCTGTGGGGACCTGAGCACTGAGACTTTTGGCCTGCAGGTTGACTTGCAGTAGTGGGTGGTTCTCAATGGACAACTGGGGTTTCTGCTGGAGGAACTGCTCAGAGGATGTGATCCTTTTTGCCTAACAGAGGATCCAAAGCTGAGGATATATTCCCTATATGCAGTTTAAATAGGGAATAGGGAAGTTTGTACATGTAAAAAAGAAACCACGTGCACTATATAATGAAAGAAATGAATGAAAGTGAATGAAAAGCAGGCTTTGTGCACAAACCTCAGAGTGAATAGAAATGGAAAGCAAACTCATTTATTTGACTCTTTCTAGATAGCTCTGTATTCTGTCCTGAGTTTGAAATACTGGAAATGCACTACTGGTCTTTCTAATACAGAGCATTGTACTCTTAAAGGTTCAACCCAGCTTTGCCTTCAAGGCAAAAAAAACTGCGTCTTGTAAATGTCTCAGCAGTTTTCAAGTATAAGTGAACAGATGTCATTCCACATCATCACAAATGGCTGCTGGCAAAAAGCAACTAGTGTCAGTACCTAAGTTTGATGCAGGGAGACATTTGGGTTAATGCTGTATAGCAAAAACTCATTGGCCATCAACCTGGCAGAAAATTGCTTCTTTTTGTGAATTTCAGTTTCTTTTGCCTGATTTTTTGAGTTCTAAGCCTCAGAGCTGAGATTTGGTTTTCCTTGCAGCTCCTTACTCGGTTGTTATGACTGTTGGCCAGATGCACAGGTTATGATTTTTGGATGGTCCTGTAATTTCTCGGGAATGTGCATTGAAAAGGAAGGTGGTGGGTGTTCACACGATGAACTAGCTTTTCCTAGGTGAGATGGTGTTCTACATGATGTACTTAAAGGAGCATGGATTCACTGCTGAAAACAAAACCGCAATTGAGTTTAGACTCTGCAGATGCCTTGGGTTATTTATGGATTACACTGACCGCACAAATTCCACTTTGTACAAATTCCACTTAGCACATTTTGTACAAAGCCAGACACAGCAGTTCAGCAAATGATCTTGAAGGAGGCAGGCTGTGCTTGGGGCAGTGTCATGTCAGTGCTGCCCCTGCCACCCTCCCTTAAATTCCTGCTCTGCTTCTCCCTCACCTGCTGGTTTCTGGCCAAGACAAGTGACCTTCTTACCACCGAAAGCCTTCTTGTTTCTGCAGTCATGGCATGGTATAGGAATGACTTTTAGCCTTGCATGGAACACCTGTTGGTGGCTTTTCTTTCATTCGAGCTTCCGAGTGGTTCAGTTACGTAGCTTCCTTTTAAATTCCTAAATTCCTGCTCTGCTTCTCCCTCACCTGCTGGTTTCTGGCCAAGACAAGTGACCTTCTTACCACCGAAAGCCTTCTTGTTTCTGCAGTCATGGCATGGTATAGGAATGACTTTTAGCCTTGCATGGAACACCTGTTGGTGGCTTTTCTTTCATTCGAGCTTCCGAGTGGTTCAGTTACGTAGCTTCCTTTTAAATTCCTGCTATTCATATATATTATTTACGTACATACGTATGTGTGCATGTGAGCCTATAAGCATACAGAGTGCTAATAACTTTGTATTTTCTAACCTTCCCAGAGGTGCTTATAAGCAAATTCATACCCACACAGAGCAGCCTACTCGTGTCTTATCTTGCTAATTCACTAAACCACTCTTACTTGCATATCATGGGATTTATAAATATTACTATTAAAAATGCAGAGTGGCATTACCTAACAATGTAAGAGCTGGATGAACATTTTATGACTAGCAAGGGTGTAAATCATGGAGGTTACACAACAGTCCTGGATGGTGGGTCAGGCTCATTTCTGGAGACAGCACGGGGAAAGGACCATCCCCAGAGAGGCATCAAGGAGAGGGCAGCTGCTGCTCGCGAAGGCGGAGCAATTGCCGCACACTTGCCGCTGAACTGTTTAGCATGGAAGGGGGATGGTAAAAAGAGGGGATGGTGTGAAAAGGAAAGGTGCTTTGCTTTAGCTTGAGCCTCCCATCCAGCGTCGCTGTTGAATAGGAACAGGGGAGAAGGATGCGGCAAAGGGCTTTCATGAAACCTGAACAACATAAGCATGAGCAACATGAGAAACACGAGCAACAGAAAACACCTGTCTCTTTTTCACTTATTAAAGATTTCCTAAGCAGAAATTCTCTCTTGAAATCAAACAAAGGAAAAAAAAAAGTACAGCTTTACTCATCTTTCATAGCAATATGGTTTTTCTGTAGCCCTAATCAAGGTTGGCAAAGGATGAGATGTCTTTGCTGAGTGGAAATGTTTGGTTTGTTTAATGCTATGTCCACTTCTGAGATTGTGCTAGGATTGTAAAGGTTGGTTTGTTTACTTCCTTCCTTTCTAAATCTTTTTCTGCTAGTGGCTTATCTCTTATTTTTGATTATTAGTTCCCCTGTGATAACAGCGGTAACATGATCTGAGTGGGTAGTAATACCTGGAGACGTCTTCCTTGCTGACATGAAACCTTCACTTTAAAAAAAAATAATTGATTAAAACAGTTCTTTCCAACCTACTTGCTTTCTTTTTCTTTTCTGTCTGTTCTGTCCAGAACCAAACTGTCTTATTAACTGCCCCCTGGGGACTCTAACCCTGCCTGCCTCACTGCTGTAAGTCCTTTCTACCTTGTTTCCAGACCTTTCCGAAAGCGGTCATTTTTGAATGCGTGAGTTAACGAAAGGAAATAAATGGCCACAGCTCCAGAAGTATCGGCGCGCACCCAACACCCCTGTGGGGTCCTTCGGATGCGACTGTCAGGGAGCACCCAGGATAGGAGCCCGTCTGCCATCTCCTGTGGCAGCACGGGCTATGGAGAGGTCACCCTTAAGTCAAAATCTGTGCTGTTGGGGTTTTTTGTTAAACTTTTAAAACTTGGCAAAATTTAAGGCCAACATAAAGGTATGCAAAAATGTTGGGGAGGGATTCAGCTTTATAAGATGGGCTGGGGAGGGGGCTTCAGCACCAGCCCATGGCTGATGGTCACCTCTGCTCATTCAGCTGTTCCTGGCTCAGTTTTGGCCAGTGGCTGGGGTTGCTGCAGCGGAGGGGGAGAAAAATCCGTGCAGACATGAGCTGTGACCGTCTACTCCCCCTCAGAACCAGAAAACGGGTTTATTTATGTATTAATATAGGCCTGGACACAGTGGCTGACATCCTGGCTTAGGACATAGCTAGAAACTAAAGCTGAAATTATCTTTCTCGTTTTCAACGTTGGGGCTAAGAAGTGCTGCCTCTCCACCCATGTCCCCAGGCAACCCTCAGACTAAATTACCCACGTGGTAATAATTTTATTAAAACCTTTCTAGCTATGACAGCTACGCGTGGTAAGCGAGGAGGGGGTTTCACAAACTATTCCGGACAGTTTGTCACGGCTGGATTTCCTTAGCCGAGGAAGCCACACTGAGGGTGGGGCTGACTGACTCAGCAGCCAGCAGGTTGTGTGATTACGTTGCCGGTCATTTGTTGGCCCCAGAGCAACACCAATCCCTGGCACAGCTTTGTGTGGTGCTGGGCATGTGTACATCACAGATCAGATGAGCTTAGCTCTGCCCTTGAGTAAAAGCTGACCCACATCTGTGGGCAGACTGGAGAGAGGCTTTTGGACTGGGAGGCAGCAGTGGAAATAAACGTTATTCTCGCCATGCTGACTCCCATTTACTGCTATAAACTAGGATAAAACAGCCAGAAGCAAGCAGCGCTCTAGAGATACCATTCTAAGCTGCTGTGTAGAAAGAGGCTAAGACAAAGCCAGCAAATCTCACAGCCTCAATTCCCTGTGCTGCGCTGCCTGCGAGTGCTGCTGTGCATACGGATTGCTCTTAACAAATCCGGGTCTAGTGGCAGCTTTCACAGACCATATGTTGCCCCAGGCACAACGGGATAAGGTGAAGTAAGGACACAGAGTCAGTCTTCTTGACAGCACCGATCCATGTTTTAGCCTTACTGTTGTTTTAGCAAGGGTTGTTGTGAAGCCTACGAGACGGGGCGAGGGCACAGAGAGGCAGCGGTGCAGGCCTGGGCTCCACAGCCCCCAGACCACTTCTGCAATGGCTCGCTGGTCTCGCTCTCTGCAAACGCTGAGGGCAGATGAGCACAGCTCTGCCTGGGGTGATGTGTGACTGTGGATCACCCTGTTGTCTGCGTACTGCCCACAGGCACTGAGGTTCACCCTCCCCAAGTCTGACAACGCACTCTTCCCAAAACATGCACCTACACAAGCTCCATTTCCCATACCTCAGCTCCGTGTCTTCGAAATTGGTCTTTCTGGCATGTAACATTCATGTTTGGTCCTCCCACTGCAACGGAGAGGTTCAATGGCATATCACCTTGTTTGTTCACTGCCAATCACATCATGTTACCTACTCCAATATTCTCCATCCTTGGTCACGTTTCTCCTCCTCCTTTGCTTCCTACTGCATTGTTCTACTGCTGCCTTGGTTTCCCCTTCCCTTACCGTGCAAGAGCTTTTCCCTTGCCTTGTATCGTTTCTGCTCTCTCTCTCTCTTCATTTATCACCAGTTTGCGTTCTGATTTTGAGACCGGGTCTTACTGACCTCTCCTGTCCTCTCCAGTGACTGCTCCTCAGTGTACACATTTCTGTAGGTTGACAAACTCCTCTGATTTGCTTTTGTAAGTTAAAAAGCATGCGATGAAATTCAGAAGTTTGGCTTTGGCACTACGAGACTTGCTCCCACAATCACCCATCTTGATGTAAGGAGCGTTCAGAGCGAGCCAGGAAGCCTAGTTGTGCTATGAGCATGGGCCATAAGTATTAGAAGCAATTACCCACTTATGTGAGGGTGAAAAATACAACTGCACACTGTTTCAAATCGCAAAGGCAGGCTACCAAGCCTGAGCATTGGCAAGGTGACAGAGAAGGAGAAGGTCAGAGGGTTTTTTTCATTTCTGTGAATTTCATCTTTAATGTACAATACCACTGAATCCTGTAATTCCAGCTTTAGCTGCTGGCAGTAAGGAGTGACGTTCCAGAAGATGAAATCTGTAGGTAAGCCTCATCTTTAACGCAGCTGGAGACCATAACTAGTCCTGTAGTCATTATTCTGAGCTCTGAAGCCGACAAAAGGAGCCGGTGGTTGATTTTTGCCCCACTTGCAAATGCCAAACCTGGCGCTTTTATACCAGGTCAGCAGGTAGGCCCAAGTGGTGAATAGTGGATTTTCCTGAATTATCATGCAAATGTACTTTTCAGCTCTTCCCTTTCTAGCACAAGGAGAATGAGCAAATGGAAGTTTGTCAGCTACTCCAGCTCATCCCAGGACTCCTTCTTTCATTCTGTCCTTACCTGTTCCATGAGTCACTGACATACAGGCAGACACCCGGAGCCCACAGACAGTCTGATGGCCGCGCTTGCTTTTCTCCCGCGACATGACAGATGCTTAGCTTTGGTTGGAATTGTTTTTTTTTTCCTTTTGCTTCTTAATTCTTTGGGCATCCAGACAGCCTCTAATGCAAGTCACTAACCGCTGTTTTGCTTTCTTGGCTGCCAAGGAACTACCTTGTTCTGCACTAGCCCCGTCCCTCCAACCCTGCTTCTCCCGGCCAGAGAGACCAGCAAACCGGCGCCCACCGTCGCGATGGGCTTCACACTCCCCTACTGCCTCACAGTCGCAGTCCACCGGAGACCTGACTTCCTCGGAGGAGAGCGGAAGCAAGGAGCCGCCGGCAGAGACCCCCGGCCAGGGAGGCGAGCCGGCCTAATGCCACACGGGAACGGGGCGGGGAGGAGGCTGCCACTCGCCTCCGCCAGGTCACCCGCCAGCCGTCTCTGCCGCGAAGGAGAGAGGTCCTCTTGGAGAGGTCAAGGAATGTTCACAGCTGCTGAATGTCCGACCCGGGAAACAGAGGTGTTTCTAGAATGAAACAGTTAATGTGCCTGTAATAACTTAATTTTTTTCATAGCTGAGAAAACTATTTTTGTCTCCATCTTTTTTACAAACAGTATATTAACAGAAAAAAAAAAACCAAACAAAAAAAGGGTAAAAATGATATACAGTAAGATTTAAAATAAAATGTAAATTAAGTTTTAAGGGAATTTGAATATGTGCTCGCGCTCTCTCCAAATACTGACTGCCTTTTGGTTATATTTGCACTGTTACGTTTTCGATTTTGGTTTTGGGATTTCTGTTGGTTTGTTGGGTTTTTTTTTTTTACTATTTTTATTTTATTTTGTGTAAACCTAGGGTCTTAAGTTAATTTTATTCTATTTTAATGTCAGTGTTATCGTTTTTTAAAAGTAAGGTTCTTAAAGATGCTTCAACTGTCTGAAGCGATACCTTTTAAGTAGTGAAGAAAGCCATTAAGCTAGTTCACTAGACTTGTATGGTTTCAGATGGAGGGGAATACAGGTAAACACAAGAAAAAGTGTAAGAAAAAGAATGCCTCAGAAAGCCTTCTGGAGTTAGCTGTAAAATACACCTACGATACTTGACTTGCATGCCTCGGGGTCCTCGCACTTTAGTGCATGTACATACTGCTACTGTACTTCTGCCATCACATAAATGTGAGTCGATCTGTTTCACTGTAGCATTGTTGTGAATTTACCTGTACTGTACTTTTCTTGTTGGTATTCTTGCATTGACTATACAAAAAGAGTTTTTAAATTATTGTTAGCAGTTCAACTGGCTATGTACAGCGTTTACTGAGAACTCCCTTCATTTTGGGAAAACCGTGGAGCTCTCTGGGCATACTAAACTGTAACTGGTCTTGTCTAAGAGTCTGTTGGAGACCATGTGAAGTGGAAATAAAACCCTCAGTATTTACAAGCTTCCTGAGTGCTTCATAATGCTGCATTTTTCTGATGGTACTTCCTGGGTTCATTTAACCGGTGTGGGTAGAAACCCCCCGAATTCTCCCTTTATTCATAAGGGAAGAATAATGCTTCCTTATACGAAATAAATCATGGCAAAGCCAAATATTGTGCTGTGCTCCACAGATTCCTGTGAGCACTGGATCAGGCCATGGGAAGGTTTCTAAATTTCTAAATTAGAGGGTGGTGAGGCACTGGAACAGATTGCCCAGAGAAGCTGTGGATGCCCCATCCCTGGAAGTGTTCAAGGCCAGGCTGGATGAGGCTTTGAGCAACCTGGTCTGGTGGAAGGTGTCCCTGCCCATGGCAGGGGGGTTGGAACTAGATGGTCTTTAAGGTCCCTTCCAACCCAAACCATTCTGTGATTTTATGATTCTGTGAAATTCCCTCACTGAACTCTGTGCAAGCGCTGCTTGCAGAGTTAGCCGGACCCATCTTCTCAGCTCCTCTGAGGCCATATGGCTTGTTGCTTCCCGACATACATGGGAGTCAAAACCAGCCAGCTTAGGACAATACAAAAAACATGACACGTCCCATGTTAATCCAAGCTTAGGTCTCGTCTGCAGTGCACAGACACCAATAAAACCAGGACTTTTGTAAAACCAGCGTCTAACACTGAGAAGTAAATGCAGCCGAGAATTTGCACCCTTCCAAGAGGTGGAAACCTCTCAAGCTACTTTACCTGGGACCTTCTGTTTGGCCACATGCTTTCTCTGGGAGCGTGAACTGCTTTGACTAGTTATCCCACCCCTGAAGCGGCTCATTCCTGTTGGATTTCCTTTGCCAAAGCTTTCTGAGGCTCATTTGTTGAAGAGCACCATCTGGGATCCCTAGAAGCCTTCCTGGTTAGCTCTGTCGAGTGATAAGCCCTTCATATCCTGTCCTGCTGTGTCACGGCCAGCTTTCTAGGAAGCTTAATTCAGCTGTTGGATGAGAACAGACTCCCTAGCTGTTGGGTTAGCTCCCAGACACCAGCCAGTTGAGGTCTGATTTCTTCCGCATCTGTTAGGACCGTGGCTATTAACCCAGTGTCAAAATGTCCACCTGTGGGTCATCATGATGAAAATTGCCAAATCCCAAGATAGGGAGTGACTGAAAAGTACTATTATACCAGCCAAAGCAAGTGGTATCCAGTGCCGCTCCTGAGCAGCAATAACCATACTAGGTGCTAATTGCCTTCCCAGTTGTCCCAGAGCCTCACTGCTAGCAATTTTTGTGAGTGTTAATTTGACATCCTTCCACACCCCCAAGTCTGAATGCTTAAGCCACCCTACTTCTCACTGCAACGCTTTGCTGAATTGTTGCAGTGATTTCCATTCAGGAGTGGAAGGAGGAGCATGTGCAAGAAGGGTTTAGAAGGTCAAAAAAAAGAGTCGCAATGCTTATTGAAGAAGACTTAAGACACAACTGAAAGATCCTTGTTTGTTTTCAAAATCTTAATCACAAGGAGCAGCTTTGCAGGGAGAGGGGGAGGGGTTGCTTCTTCCTTAAGAGCTCTTCCCTGGAAAATGACGGAAGTTCACGTTGCAAATGAACAAGCAGTGTTGACTACCAGCAAGTAAAAGTGCTGTCCTGTTTCTTGTGACAGCTGTAAATTTTTTCTTAATGATGCAGAAGAAAATTCAAGTGACTGATTTGCAGCTTTGATACCAGGAAGTGGTATTTGCCTTTCAAATCAAGAATACACCAGCCTGCAGAATTAGCGGCTGGCCACCCTCAAGTAAGAAGGTCCGTGAGGATGAGCAGCGGCCTGTGTCTTGACAGGTAAAGTGCTTATGGAACAGCAGGAGTCACTGAAACACAAGTGAGACAGTGACCGATAGCGAGAAGGATAAGGTTAAGCGTAACTAGAAATTCTGTGGACAATCTTAAAAAGAATTATGTTAATTAAACATGAGATCCTCTCTAGTCTAATTAGCAACTGGAGTAACATTGAGCAATATCGCATGTTTCTACTGGGTCTTTGGAAACACCAGGACTTTTATCTTCCAATAT
>NW_010246869.1:70187-71922 GCF_000690775.1 Eurypyga helias
GGGTTGGGAGATTTCCCACCACCACCATTATTCCAGCACGTTCCATAATCACTTAAATAAATAAAAAATTAAATGACAGTTTAGTAGTCTAGCTAAGGTTATTTTAAAGCTTCTAAGGTAAAATTAGAAGCCTTTTTAGAAGGTCTGCAACTCACTTGGTGTCTGTGGGGTATCTGAATTCCTGCCTCATTAATAATCAGGGCAGGAAAAGCCTTGCAGGTTGCCACTCAAATCAGTGTAAGGGGATGTGAACACATCTGTCACAGCTATGCCTGACATGGCTGAAATGGATAGCTGGATTTCACCCAGGGGTTTGGGATGCCTGAGACGGCGGCCTTGGGGTGTTGCCTGCTTCTGCAACACAGAGGGTAGCAGGGCTGCAATCCATGGCAGCCCTCAGAGTCCGGCTACATATCGTGGGGGCTGCAGCATCCCAAGGTGTTGGGGTTTCCCTCCCGCCACAACACTGCGGTGTCCATGTGGGCTCTATGAGGAAAGTCCACAAGGAAAGACCTAAATCAGGACAACATGGCAACACCACACCTGTGTTGTGCCTCAGTGCCTGGACAAGTACAGGGCTCAGACCATCCTTCCCCACCATCCCCTTCCCCTCACATCCCCCTCTGCCCAGAGGAAATAATGCACGTAGAGTACCCCAAGGCATGCATCTTCCCCCTCACACTTCCTTCCCTGAGTACCTGGAGCCATCAAGCTCCTCCCATGCACTCTTTGGAAGTACCACATCTCCTGCTTGCTCCCTGTTCCCCTGTTTTGACTTCCTTTTATGCAAATCACTGCAACCTGCTAAAGCATTATTTAGCTGCTGAGTACATATAATTTTCATATGAAATGGCAGCTAATGTCTTCAGTCTCCGCACAGCCCAGCCTGTTTCTGGAGAGGCGTAATGGCTTTAAGCAAAGTCTGCTTCCCTTCCCTGTTTATCCTCCTCCACCTTGCAGGAGTTTGAGACATTCTGCCTTCAGGTTTGAGTGAGAGAGATTACTGCTCTCCTATACACGCCTCTAGAAAAAACAAAACTAACACCTGTTGCTAAAAAACACCTTTTTTTTTTCCCCCCTAGCAGAGCAGATTTAGGACTTCTCCTCTCATATTCATTCTTCTTCTTTTTTTTTTTTTTTTTTCTGTATAAACAACTTCTGGAGACCAACCTCTCAGCATGCTCTGTAAAAAATGTGTAAAATCCTGAGAACACTTGGTGGTCTGGGTGGAATTTCGTAAGTTAGAGAGGGCTCTCTGGGCTGCTCAGCAAAGCTGGTGCTGCCTCTTGTCCTTAAACAGCTTTGAAGAAAAGCAGTGCTCCCTATGGAATAACTGTTGGGAGGCAAAGGTGGGACCATGGCTGCGCAGACTGGAAGCAGCTCCTCAGAAGTGCCTAGTTTGGCAGCCATCAGTTGTCCATTAGAGCTGTAGGACATCACAGAATCCTAGAAGGGTTTGGGTTGGAAGGGACCTTAAAGCCCATCCAGTTCCAACCCCCCTGCCATGGGCAGGGACACCTTCCACTGGACCAGGTTGCTCAAAGCCTCATCCAGCCTGGCCTTGGACACTTCCAGGGATGGGGCATCTACAGCTTCTCTGGGCAACCTATTCCAGTGCCTCACCACCTTCTCCGTGAAGAACTTCTTCCTGATATCCAATCTAAACCCCCCCGTTTTCAATTTAAACCCATTACCCCTTGTCCTGTCACTACAGGCCCTTGTAAAAAGTCCCCCC
>NW_010246869.1:71961-81530 GCF_000690775.1 Eurypyga helias
GCTATAAGGTCTCCCCGGAGCCTTCTCTTCTCCAGGCTGAAAAAGCCCAACTCTCTCAGCCTGTCCCCATAGCAGAGGTGCTCCAGCCCTCTGAGCATCTTCGTGGCCTCCTCTGGACTCACTCCAACTGCTCAATATCCTTATTATGTTGGGGGTGCCAGAGCTGGATACAGTACTCCAGGTGGGATCTCACAAGAGCAGAGTAGAGGGAGAGAATCTGCCCCCTTGACCTGCTGGCTGCGCTTCCTTGGATACAGCCCAGGACACGGTTGGTTGAGAGGTGGGTGGCAGAAACACTCCTCTGCTGGGGACAGGTCACCCATGTGCCTGGGTTAGTCTTGCCAAGGATGTTGGACTGAGATCTGAGGAGAGAAGGAAAGAAAAAAAAAGTTAAAAAACAGTGTACTTGGCAGCAGCAAGTAGATAGCTATCTGAATGAGACAAAGACAGAGCGCAGTTTGGATACTGAGTCTTATATGTCTCTTGGTGTCAACAAGCCTGGCTGAGCAGTGTAAGCGGATACTGCACTAAAAGGAAAGAGTTCTGCTGGACTATGCAATGTAAATCCTATTAAATGCCAACAATAGAAAATGTTGTTTTGTCCTGTTAAATCCCTAGGGTTTTTTTTTTTTATACTTTAATTGGATTTTTTAATCACAACAGTAAGACTTCAGAATAGGTTTACACAGAAAAATGTCGTGGACCCAGCTTGTCTCCTCATCTTCCTCCTGCTTCTCTCCCCTGCTGTGATCCCTCTGGATTAGGCTGCAGAAGAGAGAGCTGAGTACAAGTAGACAGGCTCATCCCACAGGCAGGGCTGAGCAGGCACCTCTTTCTCACCGAGTTGGTTGGAACCAATTTGGCCCCAAAATACTAAGCCCTGCAGTAACAGGCACAGTTTTGGGGTGTTGAAAAAGTTCTCGCTTTACACAGGAGAGGAGTAGTACTTATATTTTAGCTACTAAGCATGGCGATGTTAAGTGCTTAGCAATTAAGAACAAAAATCTCCTTGATTTTCTGCCCAGAGAAGAGATTTAAGTAACTAAGACATTTTGGGAACTTTCATCACAAGTCTCTGACTACAGCTTCAGTGTGTTTGTCTTTAAAACATGGCCCCGATTCCTGATGCTGTCTGAGAGAAGACTTGTATTGTGTTATTCCTCCCTCAATATTCTGCATGCTGCATTGGCAGACAGAAACAAAATCCACTTTGCATATGTGAATGAGAGGAAGAACAATAAAGTCCATGATTTTGTCACAGCTATTTCCATGACAAAACCAAAGACTTTTGAGAGGTTATTTTCTTAGTACTTGTCACTGTGGTTTGTCATGGAAATCACTTCTTAGACAAAAATCAAAGCCCTGGCTTCACAAATTATCTGTGTTCCCTTCAGTTTGTGATGGCTCTGACAAAACCACAGCTTCACTACCTGCACGGTAAATGGAAGTTAGGTATATCTTACAGGCATCTGAAATGTTTTACAAATAGAAATTGATGTGCAGTCCTATCAAAAAAAGCCTATCATACGTATGTTTTTAAAAAGTAGTAGGACCATGAAATAGTTGGGAGGAAAACAGCCACAAGAAGTCAGCAAAGACAGAATTATCCCCTGGAAACCAGCACTCCGAACCGTGTTTGGTAAATAATGAGCCTGATTCTGACTTCCCGGGGAGTAGCCCTGGACCTGTCGCTTGGCTGTAGCAAACCCTGAGTTGTGCTACTACATGGGAGGCCACACGAGGTTACAGACCTTCCACATCTGTAACACTGACAGTGTCTCTCAAAATCTGTCCACGTCTGATGGACAGGGAAACCCTAAGCTGATGGGGCTGTTCTGTGCAGCGTTTTTTCAACAAGCCTGTGAGTCTTTAGCAAGGCAGCATGATCTGCCAAGCGGTGACGTCCTGAAGAACACAGTGACACTCAATGGAAGAGAAATGGTGGGACACTATTCCCTGAATTATGCAACCTTTTTCACATCAAGAACAGAACCAAAATTATTTATTCAGCAACTGCAGCACTACAGTATAACTCCTGCTCATCTACATGGGTTACTTTTATTCAACAAATAATTAGTGCATCTTCCCAGCACAGAGCTAAATAATTTAGTAGAAACATTTCCCTGCTTAGAAGAATCTGCCCGAGCTCTTGGGCGGCAGGTCAGGGTTATATAACCAGCAGCCCTCCTGATTGACATCAGTCCTTCCCCAATAACTGAGAGAATGTACATCTGCTATGGACCCTGTCCCACAAGCACTGCTCAGCCACCACTGGCTCCCAGATCCAGAACTGGTTTATCCAGCCAGCCCCACTACCAGGGTTTCTGGTTTCTCCCGCTGGAGTGAGTTTCCCCAGTGCTAGTGCAGAAGATCCCTCCGGTGCTGGTTCTTCAGGTTAGGCAGAGGCAACTCCAAAACCCAAATGGAGCCAGGATGGGGAATGGAGCAAGGAACTAGCCCACTGTTACCTCAGGCCACTCATGACCTGAATGGAAAATAAAAAAAACACCACCCTACACCAAAATTAAATTATCATTTGAGCTACTTAGCAAGTTAACTAAATTTACCATGACCTACATACGAGAAAGCGTTGAATATGTGGAAATACTTCTTTCTGTGGGACTCTGATCACTCAGTAAAATCTAGTTTAAAAATCTACACACACTTTTCTGAAGCCTCCATCAGTCTTAGAGCAGAGAATGGCCAATCTGAAGAAGAGTGAGACATTTTTAACCTTGACATCTATTAGGTCAGGCCTGCAATGATTTCAGTCTCATGTCAGGGTAGCAGACTATGCTGACAGATGAACTGATTAGGCTTGGTGCATATTGCAGTGCAGACACAGTAATTACAGCTTAGAAACAACCATTTAAACAGAAAATAAGGCATTATATGCAGAAAGTTTGTTGCCAGCTGCCTAGAGGCAGCACCTCCATGGATGCTACTCAGAAATAAAACACATCAGGCAATACATTGTGCATTACATCCTTCTAAAAGAACATCAGTTAATGAGAAACCTCTTATAAACAGCTGATATCATCACAGAAGGTAACACAATTAAATGTATATATTGAAAACAATCTCCAAAAGAAAGACAAAGATGCATCCATCTGTCTGACTGTCTGTGTGTCTGTCTGTCTCTCTCTCTATCTATTTTTAAACCAGAAAGTCCAATTTATTTTTTTACATCGAGTTATGTATATGTATATACAGGGGTAAAACGAGACCCTCTAATCAGAGATACCTTGCATGGTCTATAAAATGGCCTTTTCCAAAACAGGGCAGAGGACATGTCCTCCAGACGAGTGCTGAGGCCAACCAGCCAGACTTTTCCACACCTCTTAGCGTCATTTTCTATCCCATACCAGCATCACTCAACTTTCAACCACAGACTGCTGCAAAGCTGATTTTTGGAAATAAAAGCACTGAGTCACCATATTGTATTTGTTCTGCTGTTTTTAAACAGTGTTTGTGTATAAAAGGTCAGCTCAGATTAAGAAGATAAATACAATACAGAGCTTTAAAGATAAGTTAAATGGACAGTGAAAATTGGCCTTTAATCTACTTAGGAAGTCTTTGTGATTAAAGTCTATCGGGTTTTTTCTGTGCTAATGAAGGACTAGGCAAGATGGTGATTGAAGAACTGTCTGGGGAATAGCGTGTAAGCCGTGGCTGGATTTGTTGTTGTCGCTTTTCTTTCATTTACACAGATAAATTTTGATTTCTTTTCCATATCCGTGTGATCGGATGAAGCGTACAGACACTATCAAAAGACGCATACATTGGCTTTCAACCTCCCTCACAGAGTATCCTTTTTCCAGCAGGCATCTGAGTGTGCTACCCCGTCGGTAAACCTCCCTTTGATGCATGCTTTATGCAAATCAGCCTTTGCTTTAGGGAGCAGCAGGCCACGGGCTGGCATATACATCAAACAGCATGCAAATCCTTCCTCACCAAAGATGCAGTTTATAGCGTGCCACCGGATTGTAAAAACGTAAAACATCTGTCAGATACTGTCGAGCTGTGGCACGATGGCTGTTACAAACACCCACGCATTGTATTAACAGGACATGTTTTGCAAAACCTTCTCTGAGACACCTATACCCTCAGAGGTATATTCAAAAGCCATAAGAAACAGCAATTAGTCCTCTTCACTGGATTAGAAAGTAGAGGAAACGGGCACGGATCTCAATTCAAACCAAGTTAACTGGGGTTTATTTTATTGACTGGATTTGGTGACAAGTGGTTTTAGCAGCAAGATGAAAATAATATTAAAAAGGCACTAGTGTTCACCGGGAGATTTTGGAAAGCCCAAGGGCAACCTGATCAGAACAACTGCGTTGCACAGGGAGGCATCACTACAGGTAGGGCTGCCCCCAGTTCACCCAGTATTTTCCCAAAGAGAAATGGAAATGCAATGTTATGTTCCAAATGAAATCAAAGATGCTTTGTGTGCTCACCTTCTCTGAAAATGTGGTTATAAGAAACAGACACCTAAAAATAATTTTCTCTCTTCTATTCAGTCCTGCCACACTTACCACTTCAATATAGGAACGCTACCACCCTGTGGTTTAATAAGCAGCATGACTAACATCTGTCCCATAATTTATTTGCTCGTCCTCTCCCTGGGGAAAGACCTGTGCGCAGTGAAGACTGTTGTTATTATGTGTACACACACACACACAAAAAAACCCCTCTAATTACACAAGCACACACATGTCAACCTAAGTTTGTCAGCAAGGGCAAGATGAAAGCAAAGGTGCCTCATACCTAGGGCAGGGAGTGCTGAGGTTTGTGCTGTGGGAAGGGGGAGCTGGGGCACCTCACCCTTCTCCTGGATGGAGCACGGTTGTGCTGGGACGGTGTTTTCCCTCGCTGTAGCACTGCTGTAGCTCGTTATCTCTAGCAGCATAAGTGATCAGACCTTCCTGGTGACCCGTGTGACCGAGTGGTTATGGAAATGCTGGAGTCCTTTACGTGGGTTCCAGCTGTAGCTGCCACATACAGAGCCTGGTAACATAGAGCCGAAGAGCTTGACCAGTAATGATGTACCAGGATTTCTTCAGATCATTTAAAAAGTTTTCTCTGTGTTACAGCAACATATTTCACCAGGAACTTGGTTTTATATCTGTGACTGAATCCCTGTGCAATACTGTCGTGCTGGAGTGGCCTGCAGAAGAAGCAGCTATTTCCTTAGTACAGGAAGAAATCGTGATACTAATTAAATTTCAGCAAGTAGAGGCATGAGAAAGGAATTTCTCTGTATCACTGTTTCTGGCAGTGAGCAAAATAGATTTATAAGCAGATTTTTGGATCTTGGCCTCTTTGAATAGGGAAAATGCATAGCCATTCAGGAAATACATTGAAGCAGTAGCGATGCTACGCAAGAAGCAATTCACTTCTAGTTATTTTCACAATGCAGGCTGGATGCCCTTTAGTTGGCCGTGTCCTGTGACTGAGGACAGGAATGCTCTTGCCCATTTTTCTAGAGGTGTGTGCTCTCTGTGAATATGTATTTGTATTTTTTTAACTTGGATGATGAATCCAACAGTGGAAAAGTTACTAATCCAGAGAGCTTGGCAGGTTTGAGCAGGAGGTGTCAGGCAGCAACAGACCAAGAATAAGCGACAGCTAACCTAAGAAACTACAACTGCCCATCCCATTTCCAGGAGCCAAGATGAAGGATACAAGCCACCAGCACCCAGCAGACTGTGTCTGATTTTCAGCCTCTTTTCTAAGTACCTGTCTGAATTTTGATACAGTTTTCCCTGGTCAGATCCTGTATGAGCCCAGACAATGCTTACACAGCCGTTTGCTTCTTGGAAACATAATGGCAGTTTGCTTTCTCTCCTGTGATAGTTGCTGGTTTTCCAGCTGGAAAACTGAGGCATTTAGAATCATAGAATGGTTAGGGTTGGAAGGGACCCTAAAGATCAGCTAGTTCCACCCTCCTTGCCATGGGCAGGGACACCTTCCACTAGACCAGGTTGCTCAAAGCCTCATCCAGCCTGGCCTTGAACACTTCCAGGGATGGGGCATCCACAACATCTCTGGGCAACCTGTTCCAGTGCCTCACCACCCCCTCCATGAAGAATTTCTTCCTGATATCCAATCTAACCTCCCCACTTTCAATTTAAACCCGTTACCCCTTGTGCTGTCACTACAGGCTCTTGTAAAAAGTCCTCTCCCAGCACCTTTGTAGGCCCCCTTCAGGTACTGGAAAGCTACAATAAGGTCTCCTTGGACTCTCCTCTTCTCCAGGCTGAACAAGCCCAACTCTCTCAGCCTGTCCCCATAGCAGAGGTGCTCCAGCCCTCTGAGCATCTTCGTGGCCTCCTCTGGACTCAATCTAACCAGTCTGTATCCTTCTTATGTTGAGGGCTCCACAGCTGGACGCAGCACTCCAGGTGGGGTCTCACCAGAGCAGAGTACAGGGGCAGAATCCCCTCCCTCGACCTGCTGGCCACACTTCTCTGGATACAGCCCAGGATACGGTTGGCTTGCTCTACGACTGGCTTTCTGGGCATCCTCTGGTGTAAAGGAGCAGGCCTCTTAGTATTGCCAAGCATTTTAGTTGATAAGTGCCTTAAGAAAGCACTGAGCCACATCTTATATGGCCTAAAGCTGCACAAGCGAGAGCCAACAAGGCATTAGGGTCACAGGCGTGATCCTCAGCCACTGTAAGGGGCCTGTAGGCCTGCACCTGATTCCTCTGGGCTGCACCATCCTGGTCAAGGAGAAACTGCCCAAACAGAGACCAGCTCTGGGTGCTGTTGGGCTTCACGAGGAGAGCAGCTCCAGCTGCAAGGATCCTGGCCATGGGCTTGCTGCTGCTGCCTCACTTGTATCTCCCTGAAGCCCAGAGGAGGACCTGCTTTGGCATGCATGGGAGAGTGGAGCCAGGTGAGAAGGGCAGCTGGAGTGGGAGTATCCATGGGTCTTCCTGCATTTATGTTTCTTGCTTCTTCCAAGAATGACAGCACAAAACAACAACATTATAAATGCTGTGTTTCAGATGATTTCCAACTTGGGAGTGTGTAATGCGCACATGCCTTAACTGCTACCATGAAAAACACCTTTCAGTTCAAGGCAGCATCTTTGAGATTTCCCTGGGAGTTGCAGGTGGCATTTTGCCATATATAGGGATTTAAACATATAAGAACTGGCCTCAGTGGTAAATGAGGAGCATAAATCCCTATGAAAATATGTTGCTTGTGGGCATGTCACAGACTGGCTGTGACATCAGTCTCAAGGGTGGTGCTGGCCTCCTGCCATCGCCCAGCACAATCAAAGTCCAGCTTGGCAAGCAACAGGGACATTGTGTGGAGCTGTTTGTACAGCAAGTATGGTGCTGCAGATTGGGAAAGTGAAATCTAGTGCCACCTCAATCCATTTCCTTATGCTTCCTGCACCGAGGGTGGGACTAGGCCTGGGTTTAAAACAAAAGGGAGGTAGAAAAGGAAAAGGTCAGCTGCGTTTAACGTCACATTTAGCTCTGTGGATGGCACAAAGTTCTGGTCTGTGCCTGCTTGTCTGTGGCCAGAAACTGTGCATATATTTTTTTGCAATAGGAACCAATATAGCAGAGCAGCTGAGACTGGGGTTTATTGTGGTGCTGAAAGAGACCCCAGCATCTGCAGAGCACTCTTTCTTCTCAGTCCCATCCTTGCTCAGCTCACCGGGGCCTGGTATGGAAAAGAAGGATTCATGTAGTGCCTGTTGTCTGCTGACCACTCTGAAACTACTCCAGTGTCAGCTGTCTGGGCACTGGATTCCTCTAGAGGGAAGTGGTGGCAAAACCATTCTTGGAAATCTAGTGCTGTTACAGGAAATGAGGAAAGTTTGCTGTAGCAGTATCAAAGCATCAAATGATTGCCTCACACATTCTCAATCAGTTCAGATTTCAAAGTTGGGGCACAACTTCAATTTTAAAAGACAAAGCTTTCTAAATAATCTTAGTAATGATTATGACTGAGGAGCTATGCTGTTGTAACCATATTCTCCATTCACATCAACAATAGGAGCCTGGACTGTGTCTTGAAGAATGAGGAGGGCAGAAAGGTCATGGTTTTAGAGCACTGTTCATTATTATATCTAATTCTGCTTACTTTACTAATAATTGATTTTTCCACAGTCCTCTCAAATGTCACCCTCATGTTTCTTCATAATTCCTCCTTGAAGTTTTAAACATTCAAATTATAGGTAGAAACAAAGGCAGACCTGGAGTACGACAGAATGCCTCTTCCTCTCCTTGTAGGACTCAATAACTTTGGCCGATTACACTTCTTGGGCTCTAAAAGTATTGGTAATTCTGTAATATCTTCACATAGGTACGTTTCCCTTTCTTCCCTGGTCTTGAGCCCCAATTCTCCATTCCGCGTGTACCTAAAGCACTTCAGGAGAGGAAGGAAGCAAGGAAGAGAATACAGGATCAAGCCTTGACAGTTTGCAGGGGGGTAAAATAATCCACTCCCACTGGGTCCCCAGCTGGCAACGCTTACAGCAGCTGTCCTGTGCTCATAGCAAATCAGTGGCTGTAGCAGAGCCCCGAAACAGAGCCCACTCCTCGCTCCCGATGAGCTGCAGTGCAAGGGCAGGACATGAAGCTGCTCAGGCATAAGGGACAGCACTTCAGGGTGCCTTAGAGATTTGCATCCACACTACTCATCAAAGGTGTCATACTCCATTTTACATTACATGAGAAAAGGAGAAAGACTATATACACTCTAAGTGTCCAGATTAAAATAAACTTAATCATCCCGTGTGTGAGTGCATCTGAAGCTTGCAGATTAACTGGCATTACATGGTAAGGATGAGAAGCATAGGGAATACAGAGGATTAACTTTGCCTTCGGAGGCTGTGCAGACAGCTGATGAAGCTAAGCACCTAGTAGATACCTTTATCTGCATCCGTCCTTCCTCCCAGATGCTGTCCTCTGTCCATCCATGGGTGCATCCATCTCCCACGTGCTGGCAAAAGATCCACGACTTTCATCCTAAGCAGTTTCTTATTTCTAGCTGAAGTTTCAGCTGTTGCTCTAGTTCTAGGAGAACCTGCATCAGCGCCCTAAATCCTGGGTCCTACCCTGTGTGCTAACCTAGGGCAAGGAGGTACACACGATTAACTGTCATCATACCTTTGCACCCGTAAGGCAAAGACCCAGCGTGAGGGCCAGCCTTGTCATTTCCCAAGTCCACACCTGGCCTTAGGACTACATTTAAACTTAGCCTTAATTACATTCTAAGCCCAGGCCAGAAACTGGCTTACACGTAGTCAAAATGAATTGCACATCCACACCCCATTTTTCACCGGAACACAAATGTTTCAGAGCCAGACCAAGATGCTGACTCATGCCAGACAATTGCACTGATTTTAAAACTTTGGCAAAGAAATATAGTGCATGGCTTGATCCTCCTGGTGACTTCTGAAGCAATTTACATCTACGTAAAAAGCCCGTGAGTGAAATTCTTTACAGAAATTACTCTCCTAGTTCCACTGAGAATCACCAAAGTGACTCAGGCAGAGAGTCCAGCCCAGATACTCCTCCTTGTGTCGTGGTTTAACTCCGG
>NW_010246870.1:0-4278 GCF_000690775.1 Eurypyga helias
GACCCAGCACTGACCCTTGGGGGACCCCACTAGCCACAGGTCTCCAACCAGCTCTGCCCCATTGACCACAACTCTCTGAGCTCTTTCCTTCAGCCAGTTCCCAACCCACCTCACCGCCCAATGGTCCAGTCTACACTTCCTACGCTTGGCTGTGAGGATGCCATGGGAGACCGTGTCAAAAGCTTTGCTGAGGTCAAGGTAGACCACAAGGTAATCATGGAATGACATGGGTAATGAATTGGTGCTGAGGTTTTTGCTAGGAAGACTACCTGTTCTTGAGCTGGGACTTCCTAGCACCTGGCAAAAGTACCAACAATGAAAGTTGCTGACCAGTTTTGAGCAGGCAAGTTCACTGCAGGACTGTCTGGAGTCACAACGTGCAGTCGTGGTGTCCCTGAGGAGTCTGTGTGTGTTTGAGAAGAGGAGGAACAGCATGATCTGCATGTGCTTATGGTGGCCTTCAGGGCACCAGCTAAAGGAGGGGAGTGAATTTCAGATTAAGGTGCTAGCTTCATAAAGGTTCATTTGAGTTTCGACGGTGACAAATGTCCTCTTACAGATCTTGGGATCATTAGTTCCTTAGATGTCCCTGGTCTAAAAATAATACATACTGGAGCAGTGTGATGCCTAAGTAATGAAGACCAGGGCAGAGGGCCTTCGTATTCTGTCTATTGAAAACATGCTTAAAGGTTATTGATCCTTAAGATAACACAAATAAATATGTATGTTACTGTGTTATGTTGATGTCATCAGCAAATTAGGGATCGTATTGCAAAGGAACCAAACCATAACTTCACCAGCTGTTTTAGTGTGACCTCCTGGAAACCAACACATTGTTTTAATTTAATATCATACTTGCATTATGTTAATCAACAGCCGTTAAACACTACTGATAATATCTGTCCTCATGTAGCTGCAAGACGTTTGGTCATTTGGCCAAATAGGTTTTCCTTATTTAAGTGAATAATTATACAGAATCATATAATTCATATTGATTTGTTGTAGATAATTGGCATCTAGAGAAATTTAAGACGTTGGTAACACATATAAATCAGGATTTATCATCTGAAAAAAAGAAATATCTTTAAATACACATGAAATGCTGTTTACTAATAGGGAATATGTACTTTGTTACATATTAAGTTACATATAAATTACAGTGTTTTTTCTTAGCAAGTCAATAAACTAACCAATTGTTCTTCAGTGCACCAGCATAACTAAGTTGCTTACTTGTAATTCACTACATGAAATGTCAGGTATATGATTACCTGAATCTTGTTTCATTCTTAGCATAATTCTGAGAATATCTTCTGTTCAAGCATGTTTATCCTATTGCACTGCAAATTACTATATTTTCATCTCATCTGAGAATTAATTCTGTGTTCTGAAACTTAGAGTGGTATTGGCTTTGCTTTTTTCATCTCAGAAGTCTTGAATTCTGGAAACAAAGGCTGTCTGCTACTGAAAATGCTAAGAAGTGGTATATGTCCAGTTCTTACAAAGCACTGTTTCAGCTTGAGATCAGAACTTCTATCAGTAAATGTCCTTAAGTATTATTTGCATTGTTTTTATGACTTTTAAAAAGGAACAGTATTTCCAAGCATCATTGCAAGACTCTATATCTACAGATTTTCTGCTGTGAATGACAGAAGTGGGGCCTACAGAAATGTCCTCTAGAGTAAATGATGGTGACATAGTCAAATGAACCATGAGATCATGTTTGTTTGTCTTTTCATAAATTAAAACTGACAGTAGCTTCAGACCTGCAGCCAACACATAAAAGCAATAAATCTGTATTTACATAGAGTGAAAGGTGATGGTGTTTATTCTGTAAATTCATAATCTGTGTAGGCTGTGTGCCTGATAGCCTGGAACTGCCTGAGCACCTAAGTAAATGAGTGAGAAGGACAATTTACCTTCCTCGGGAATATTCTACAGAGGTGAAAACCTGCGATTTTTCCAATGTAAGGCCAAAGGCACTAGCTGGTTTTGATTCAGTTTTTTTGGGTGGTGTGGTGGTTTTTCTGGGGTTTTGTTTTTTTTTTGGTTGAAGAAAAGGAAAGATAGATCAGAGTGAGGTTAAATTTTTAAATGGCAAGACTTTTCAGGGACCTTGTTTATTTACAAGCTTTTTCTGTATTAAGATAGTCTGTAAGGTGAAAGGTAAAATACAGTGGCATAATCTGTATACTTTTTCTCAGGCTAGAACGGATTCATTTTCCATTAAAGCCATTCTGACTGCTTCCAGCTGGAGAACATGGAGACTTTTAGTATATCTCCTTTATCCAGTCACCGGTATGGCCCTGATGGTGATGTGAAATACCATAGAGGAAAAGGGAAGTTACTCACAAACGATAATTGCACATTTCGCTTTGCTTGGAAAAATGTCTATGCAGCCTGTTGGCAAGAAGTCATTAAGATTTATCGTGAATTATCCTTGGACAATATCACTGTACATCAGTAAACATAAGAAATTTCAGATGAGACATTAAATAAATGGAAAAACTCCCATCCGCATCAACAGCTGGATAAGTGCAAGTAAATTAAAGGACATGTGTTGCAGTGACTGGACTTGGATGATGCACATGCTATGCTCCCAAGCCCATTCCCTGGCTGCAGCCTGGAACTAATGTTGGAAACATAAGGACAGCCCTGAGAGTCCTGAGGGTCCCCTGCTATAAGGAAAGCTGCCTTTGGATGACTGATTGTGCATTTGTGCCAGCAGGAACAAAACAGACCTGACCTTTTTTGGCTATGTATGAACCAAGACATTTCGATTTGGCCAAACCCAAGAGATTTCTTGGATTCTCTGCTCATCCAGAATTGGTTATAGTCTCAGCAAACTAGTATTGAGGTCAATAATGTTATGTCACCTTACTGAGAGTTGATTTCTTGGGATTAGATTGTATCTTGTGTTAATTAATATGCTCACATCATCTTCACTGGCACAACGGTGTGCATATATGTGGCAGTCATAATACCCTGATTAAGTGTAAGCTGCTCAAAGCAGAGTGATTCATCCTAAATTAGACAAAAATTGGCATAGATCAGTGGTAAATTTAGTCTACTGGATCGATGCAGAAATGCTTGTGTTGTTGAATCTGATCTGGCCTCCAGGCTCAGTCATATTACCCTGTTCATTGCTTGGTTGACATCTGGCTCACAGAATGCTGTATAAGAGGTAAAGTTGACATGTACATACTCTTTATGAGTTGCTGTTATCTTTGGAGCTTTTTTTGGTGAATGTACAGAATTCAGTGACTGATTATTTGGTAGGTCATCTCTGAAAATTGAAATTACTATACCAATGCTTCTCTCCTTGAAATAACACTCAAGTGATGTGAGCGTGAGGGAGTTTCATGTGCAATTGTCTAAAAGCAATAGGGTTATTTTTGCTGCTTGCAATTTCTCTGTTTGTGACATATGAAAAAGATGTTGTACCTGTCAATGAACTGGTGATTAAACACTGTACAATTTTGAAATAGTATCTACAAAATATCTGTGTGAACTTGTAAGAAACAAGACATTGCTAAGAGAAATGACTCTTGGGATTTTTTTGTTTAAAAAAAAGCAAGTACTTAATTTTTGGCAAACTAGAGAAACAAATGATGTCAAAATAACAGATAGATCCAAGAGCTAAGAATGTACCTACATATGTAAAAGGAATGTACTCACAAACTGTTGCAAAACACACTTTGAGGTTGCTGGATGCATCGCAGTTTTGCATCGTTGCAGGGATAGATAATAGAATGTTTTAATTTTATTTGAAATTATTAATCTGCAATGCCATAAATTCCTATGTGCCCTGTGACATTAGATACCCAGCACACCGTCTGTACCTATGATATATCTGTACATCACTACAGAGAGGTGCATAACAGTGCTTGCATGGCAACTTGTTCCAGAATTTATCCCTCACTTTCAGGATGGACAGTGAACACATTTCTCTCTTCTCTGGCACGAAGAGGACTTTCAAAAGTCCTTCCAACTTGGAAAGTTATGACACTGATGTGAAAATTCAGTTGCAATATTAATTATGTAGGTGAAACATGCTGCACAGAGTTACTGTTCTGTGGTTTCTTTGTCTTTCTAAATGTTACTCTTTGCTTTACGTGAAACTTACAAGGAAAGTTTTGCCAGCATTTACCAAGTGATGAGCCATGATATCACCTCATTACACTCTTCTGTACTCTTTTCCTAGTCACTAGAAAATGTCAGCCTTCAACAGCTTCTGATAATGGCAATCTGAAGCTGAAGTGTTGCTTTTTGTTTCATAGG
>NW_010246870.1:4305-44654 GCF_000690775.1 Eurypyga helias
AGGGAAAGAAAAAATAAACCAAGTAAGGTGCTACCATGGGCCTTTTATGTTCCTAAAAAACTTTTTTTCTGTGTTATTCATTTTGTTACATTATTATTTGCCATTCAGTCCTGTATCTCATATGAGTCCAAAGCATTCAAAAAACCCCAAAGAAGCCAATTTCGCTTTCAGATGCTGGGAGATAATTAAAAATTGCGTGGACAGCCAGACCTCACTGGACCCGCTGTAGGGAGTGAGTGAACTAGATGACTCCCAGAAGCACCTCCCAGCCTGGGCTTTTCGATGATTCTGTGTTGCTTGGCATGGAAGATCAGAGCTGCAAGCAGGCAGACTACTTGGTGCTTTGAGAACGTTGGTGTGACCAGGACATGTATTGTGGGGCATAAGCTATCATTTGAGGGATCTTAGGAAGGGGTTAGTTGAGGAAAATTTACACATCTGTTAGCCTTTTAAGGAAACTTAGAAGCAGAAGATACTGCTGGA
Source organism: Eurypyga helias (assembly GCF_000690775.1). NCBI lineage: Eukaryota > Metazoa > Chordata > Aves > Eurypygiformes > Eurypygidae > Eurypyga > Eurypyga helias. Next base: position 4,789 of record NW_010246870.1, read on the forward strand.
AGAAACAAACAGCAGACACTATATGCATATATTTAGATTTCCGGCATAAAATGGTGTAATTGCAAAGACTTGTGTGACAGCAGTCAATGGAGTATTATGTGAAACTAGGCAGGATTTACTTACCAAAAACCTAATCAATTTTTACATGACTTCAGCATTTTCAAAGCCCAAGACATGTAATAATCACTTCAGACACTATGCATAGTTAAATTATTTAAATGTATTCCACTTCTCAGGTTTCAAGGTCAGAGTGAGATATTAACTATACCTTTTCTTTCATTACGATGTAAGTAGTACGGACCACCTATAGAAGAAAAGTTCTGTTAGAACAGATGAGTACATAACCAGGCAAGCTTCAGGAATAGTGATCTAAAATAATTACAGAGTAAAGCAGAGCCTGTACTGGACAAGTCAGTATTCTTTGAAGATGGGTAAAGGTGTTTAAAATGCATTATTTGTGCCACATCCTTATGACATAGTAATTCTGAAATTATTTTTGTAAATGTCACTTGAAAAAGTGATGAATTAAAAAAAAAATACCCAAACCAAACCAAGTGAAGCCAAATGTCACCTTGACTAAGCCTGCTCCACGCAGCATATAAATGAAATGCTCATCTCATCCTGACTACCAATCGCGCTTTTTTTTTTTTTGACAGAACTCGTACAGTCTCATGACTGCAATGCTGAAAAAATGCTAAGTCACAAAACTCTGCAGGATCCACTTTCTTAGCTCTAGGTATGTTTATTGAGGTCTTTTATTTCAGGATAGGTGTGCATTATACTTGGACAAACAAATTCAATGTAATCCTTTCTAAAACTCCAACCACCCTTGTAAATGAAGTCTGCTTTTTGTTGTGTTAATATGCCTCCAAATTTGGTAACTTTGGACATTGTACTCACTCTTACAGTGTGTGGTTTTTTGAGACAGATATATTGATAGGCATTAGAAATTAATAGCAGTGATCGTGGTTAGAGATGTACAGTTTCATATTAATCAGAAACTGAAACTGGTAGGATTGCTTACTAACAAGAGATGCCTGATAAACTGTGGTGTTTTCCAGAAGATATAGAAAGATGTGTGCTTTGATTAGTGATAATCAAAGACGTATGTTTCTGTATTCGTTCCTAAAACAATCTGGATGCTAATTACAGACCCTCTCATAAGATGCCTCAGAGGAGACAATTGGGAGTGTGGTGTTCAGGCACAAAATAAGTGAAGAACAAGTACTCTGGCTGGTTCTGGTTACAGATAGTGCAAATGAAAATGCATAATCTCAGCTCCTTGTGATTTTTTAACAGCTCTATTAAACTATGAGCTGCACTTTCCCCATCAAAGAACCATGAAAATGTATGTTTCTGCACCAGAAATAGATGTTTTTATTCTGAACCCAAGAGAACTGGTGCTGCTTTATACCCACGATCTCTGTTTTAAATTTTGAACAGCTAGATGGTGCTGCTTGAATACTTAGTATATAATTACTGTTTATTTTTATTATCGTAATGTTAAGTCAAATATCCAGATTCAGACGTATGAGAGAGAGAAAATGCAAATTTTCTGCATGTCCCAAAAGGCGTACAATATAAGTAAAAGGGTACGTCTTCCCGGCACTTAACCTGCTTCTCTTTTCTGTTGATGTTAATAAAAGCCACAGCTGTACTATTTCCAGTATTAAAATGAACTACTTGAAAACTGGTAAGGGTACTCTGTGAGGTCCTCATGCGTATGAAAGTGATGGTGGCAGAGAGACACTGAGAGGTGTCAGTAAACTGAGCTAGAATGGGAGGCAGTGAGCACACAAAGCTGCTGAAATATTTTAATAAGGATCACAGCAAAAGGGGGATTATCAGTAGGATACAATAGAAGACAATAAATAGCTTTTGGAGGGGTTTCCCCAAAGTGGGAGCAAGGTTTAGAGATAGTATACTTACCTGTTGAAAAATGTAATAAGTGGGTTAAAGTGCCAATATTAGGGCAGACTGGAAGTGAGGTTTTATTTTTGAGCTGTACTTGAAAAATTAAATCTGGAGTGGATGTGAAAAAGGAAGGGCTGGGCAACTCGAGTCAGGTGGCCTATGTGGTAGAGGACAGCTAAAAATGGCTGTCAGATAATCTGAGTTGTAGACTAGGAAAATAAGAATTGGTAAGAACATACAAATCCCAGATTATGTCTGAAAGTTTAGTGTAAAACTGAGGAGTTTTCACTTTTCATTGGAGGATCATGAAGTTAAACAAATGCTTCTGTTGAGGGAACAGCAAATGCTTGTATCAGTGTGCTTTATTAAAAAGGGTTCTACAACTTCCTGAAGTTAGCAGATTCATTTTGTGCAGAAGATCATGAAGCATAAATATAAGATGTGCTTGAGTTGAAGAAGGTATCCTAGGCTTTAAGGTTGTATCAATAGCAGTACAGAGGATAGGGAACTGCCTTGTGAAACAGGAAAATGATCTTTGAAGCTGCATTGTCAGGATGGAACGTTTTCAAGGAATGAGGAATGTTTTCTGTTGATGTGCAAGAGTTTATGTTCACGTATACTCTTACACATTCTCATGTACAGCCATGCCTCAGCCTTCTTAGTGTTTAGTATTTCTCCTCCAATGGCAGATGGGTGATAGATACAAAAAATATGCTGTTATTACCATTGGCATCCCATGCTGAACACGAGATAATGAATTCTTTCTCTTTTTGAGAGGTGGAGAATATGTGAAAATGGCAGCATTTTAGTACTTTACTTTCATTATAGCATTTCTATCTACAGGGCATGCTATTTATGACTGTAACATTTCTTCTTACTGCTTAGCTGTAAAAATGCTAGATAAGACTAATACAATTATATGCTACAACTTTATTTAAACTGCTATGATTTATGGAAGATATTACTGGGTTATACAAGTCTCACTGAAGTCATATTCAAGCAGATATGGCTTGTTTTTTTTTCTGAATTTTTTAGCATTAGAATACTAATACTTTACAATACCTCAGTTACATAAGTAAATTTAAAACTTCATTTTATGTGTGTATATATGTGTTTAGGCATGTGCAAGCATATATGTAAAATGCTCACTAACATATTTATGTAATATTAGATCAGGACTAATACGTTTGAAGGAGAACAACCACCTAGGGCAGATTCTTTGGTGTTATGAACTGTCACACTTTCAGTGGTTTTAACTAAATTTATACTATCTGGATCATATAGAGCTAATTCAATCTCGCTCCTGCATGGGCAAGTATTGACATGTAAGTACCTCAGATGGTAATTTAAGGCTTGCTAATGCATTGCTGAGAGCTCCCTTGACTTTCAAAGGTGCTTATATAGATAGGAGAAAGAAGGTAAAGTTGTTCACACTCCTCTTTACCACATTTCTGCTGAAATGAAAAATACCAAAAAGCATTTCTTTTTCATTATTGTCCTGTTTATTAGAGAGCATATTCTGACTCTCTTGACTTAAAAAAAAAAAAAAAAACAACAAACCCAACTCAAAACCCACAATTTTTTGAAAGATGTTATTAGTTCATAGCTTTTGCACTAATCCATGATATTGTTTCATTGAATTCAGCTTTTTGGGAATTAATTCTACAGTGGGTATATTTCCACCATACATTTTGGTAATTAGGAGTTTATAGGGTTTATTTTGCATATTGGAATTACTAAGACAGCGATTAAGATGCAAATCTTATTTAAAATAAATTCAGTGAATATTTTGATTATGAAAAATGTGACATTTACTGTGGTTTAAATGGTTTAATTTCTGGTTTAAATGTCAAAACGAGTGGGTACAAAAGAGGGCAAAACTTGGTGGCATTCTTGAAATGATCACCTTAAGATGCATACGTGGAACTCTGGTATTGTGTCATGGCTTTCACTTTTTGTAGGAACAGAAATCTCAAAGTAATATGCTCCTTAGTAATTTTATTTTAACATGTGATCTTCTTAAAAAAGATTGATGCCCTTTCTAAAAATGAAAGAAAAACTTTTCCTTTTAACATAACAGTAATCACTCAATGGATTTGTATGACCAGAACTGGATGCTTTGGTAGTAAATACATTATGATGATTGTTTACTTCTATAATATTTCTTTCTGCTTAAAATCTTCTGTTTAACTTACCAGTATCAGTGGACTTTGAATACACCCTGTTTTTGAGGGTCTTTCACAGGTCACTTCCTGAAATCCAAGACGTCTGTATGACTCTGTTAGGAACCACCCAGACAATTTGTGAGGAAAGCCCCAGCTATTTCTAGCATTTTCTTCTGTAAGAAATACAGGTTTGGCTATCCATGCAGTTCAACTCACTCCAATATGCTTTATCCATAGAGTTTCTCTATTCAGAATTTGCTCCCCAGACTCAGATTTGGCCTTTTGAGAGAAATGTGTCAGTGTGGAAGACTTCTCTCTTTTTAGATACAGGGAAGGCTCGCTCCGCCTTGTGTTATGTGGCCCTAAATCATCTGTGGAGTACACTCAGGTGTGAAACAGGTGTGGCTTTTTCAGTTGTGTGGTACTCAAAGTTAATTCTGGGAGTCAGGTCTAATGAAATAGTCTCCTTTCTGCACCCTACAACCCTCCACACACAGTCTGTGCTGCATTAGGGAGTTTTTAAGATATTGTTCTTTTTAATACACCCAACTCTACTGTAGATCTTGTAATATTGTTTTTCTTCACTCCTTTATTCAGTAAGGAACCTGAACATGTGAATGTAATCCATGTTTCTAAGTGTTTGGACATATAAGTGATCTGATGACAGTAGCTTGTTATTAATCCTTGTTAGGCAGTTCTGGGTGTGGGTTTGAAGCCCATTTAGGCCTCCCAGAGCTCTTGCCAAATGCAGTTAGAAAACTCAAAGAATGCAGCACAGAAATAACAAAAACCTGTAACAAATAATAGGAAGAAAAAGGAAGTTTCATGCAGATATAGTCAGTCATCAGAACTAATACTCTGAAGTGGATAGAAAAGCTGATTAGGAAAATCTGTTTTCCCTGTAGTTGATGGGTGGCAATGCAGTGTAGGCGTAGTGTAGCACTGCATTACAAAAATGTTATAGCAGGAAACTTCCAGCTACATGGATGGGCCTACAGTGGGATAGGCAAGGTGGTACTTTAAAACTGAGAATATTCAGGAGTTTTATGGCACGTATGTTTAGACTTGTTCATGTTTTGCCTTTATTTTTTTTTTAAATATTTTGCTTTTATGATTTCTGTTGGCTTGAGCCAAAGTAGATGGAAGTTAGATTGAATTTAGAAATGCCTAAGGGGTTAATGGGAATTCTGTTTAAATGACCTAGAAAAGTTGTTCTCCCCCACCCCTCCCCTTTTTTTTTTAATAGCTATAAAGTTCTCTTGAAGGTGTCTTCTTTCATTATGCATCTGCAAGCAAGATGATTGTGATCTTATTCCAAACACTCAACTACTTGTTTGTAGTATGTACATTGATGTGTATGTTTGCCATGAGGCCAGGTAATTGTGGTCACAAGGAGAATGCTCCAAAATATTCATCACAGGTTAATTGATTACCATGATGCTGAGTATCAAAGGAGCAGTCCTCAGCCAATCCTCTTGATGCCCAGGCAGTTTTCATTCTTGGATTCCATGTTTCTTTCCCTGGCAGTGTCCAGTGGAGCAGTGCTGCAAGTTTCCTTCTCCCTTCACTTAATGTAACTTTTCTTTGGGGGGATTAACTAAAATCTTAACTGTGCTGGATTCAAAGGAAATGTTCTTGAATGTCATGAACACTGTTTGATAGTTCTGAATTGAAGGAAAACTTGCTGTGAAAGGTAATAGTTTACAAGTGCTAGAAAAGGGCAAGTGACTGTTTCGGTAGATGTTCATGCTTGCTAAAAAAAAAAAAAAAATTATGTTCAGCCTGAGAATTTTGTAGTACTTCAAGCTACAAGATATGAAATAGTTTGTTTGCATGAAGCAGTTTCTTTTATCTTTAAGCTTGCCTTGTGTTTGGCATCTTTTGATTATGTTAACTGAAAATGCATTTGATTGGAGAAAAAGGGCACGTTGCCTAATAAAATTTTTGTTCATTATTAATTGTATGATAAATTGTTCTAGGATGGACTGCTTCTAAATGTAATTTTTACTATTTTAGTGTTAAGACGTTGTAAAATAATGTTTCTGACAGGAGGAATATCTTATGACCTGATGTCTATAGATGTGTGAAGGGAATGAGCCCAAAACATGGAGAGCAGTTTATGGTAAAATCACAACAGCACAGGCTATAAATTGTCTGTGAATACACCTAGGTTGGTGGTTAAAGATTAGTAAGAGGAGAAAAGGTGGTTTTGTATCACTAAGCAATTTGTCCACTAGGTCACATACTCTCTGAGGTGATACCAAAGGATAATACTAAAACTTTTAAGAAGTTTTATAGGGTGTGTTTTTTTTTTTTTTTTTTTTTTGTAATGGTAAATGGTCTTTTTTTCAGTGTCTCATTTGTAAGATGGCACCATTGGGTTCTCTTTAGCACAAAATGAGCTATATTTTCTTTTGCTGTCTAGCAAACCTTTCGAGCACTGCTTGGATTCCAGCTCACCAAGATTTGGCTCAGGTTTCTGCACAGAACTGACACTTGTTTTAACCTGTTTTAACACCCCATTATGTTTGGAAACATGATTAATATTGTCTCTTTTCAGTCAGTGCAGAAGAGATCTAGAGAGTCTATTGCTGTTTACCATATAAAACTCAAAATATTTTAAATCCTTTACTACCTGCAATGTGAACATACAATGAAGATATTCAGTTTTCTTTCCTAGAATAAATAGTCTAAAAATCCTTATAGTGTGTCCTATAGTATTGTATTAACCTTTACCTGACATTTAAGTTTAATCATTTTCACTTCTTCCCAGCACATAATTTAGTAACATGGAAATGAAATGGCTTGCTGGAAAAAGATACCACTAAGCTCTCTTAAGCTTAACTGTTCAGCTGCTTAGAGATAGCAAAGACAATACATGACTAATTTCTTCTGTGTATCACAGGACAATACAGAAATTCTTTGGCACACTATAATAAAGCTATATATTTATATGAAACACCAAATATTTTTCAGTGATGTTTCTTTGAAGTAATTGTGCTTTAATTCTAGGATGTTGCTTCATGTTATTTCTCCATGAGTTTATTTACTAGGATCATAAAATCATTTCCCTCTTTTTAACAAGCACTAGAGCTGGGAACTTGAAACTCAGTTTAAGATGAAACATTAGTTTAAGTTCTGCTATGAAACAGCAGGTTATGTTTTGGAACAGGTCCAATGGATTTCCTTTTATTTATTATTTTTTTTAAAATACAAATAGACTAGCTCAAGAAATACCAATCACTAGGGGAAAAAAAAAAAAAAGAAAAAGAAAAGAATTGAAATATGTTTGATAATCATACCAAACCAGGGCAAGAAAACAATAATAATCCAAAGGAAATTCTCATTAAGAAGAAATCTTCTCACAAGAGAAAATACAGTAGCAGGCACAGTACTTCTGAGCTGCTGTTGGTCTGTAATATTGGATATTGTAGAGATGAGAAGAATCAAGCAAATATAGCTATTAACAGCTGAATAACTACTGGAATGTAAATTGTAAAACTGCTGCTCCAAACTGCTACTCCATCATTTGCTTATTAAAGATTCTGACTTGCTGGTATACGATCAAACATGTTCTATGTGTGAGTGAAAGGTAACGTTAACTACTGAAGGCTACAAAAGGCTTGTGCTATCGAAGTCACTGTGCTTGAATTCGATATTAAGTGAACATGACTTCCTTTATAATTCCTAATGTCTGTTTATCTCAAATGCCTAAAAGATGGTTACAGTTACAATGTGTAAAGGCAAAAGGAAAAATATTTTCATACAAGTAATATAAAACCTTTTGTTCAGAATTTCAAAATGACAGATTTTATTGTTAGTGTATTTTTTTCCCTCATTAAAAAAAAAATCAAGAAATGCTAACTGCTTTCATATAGTGGATTTTAAAATCAAACATCTGATAGGAGTGATTCATCTGCTATAACACAGCAACCCTTTCTTTGGTGGCTGAAGATTTTTATTGAGGTAGTGTTGATGCATGGTGCCATGGAACTCCTACAGCACTTGTTCTTAGCTTATGAATCATAGAATCACAGACTGGTTTGGGTTGGAAGGGACCTTAAAGATCATCTAGTTCCAACCCCCCTGCCATGGGCAGGGACACCTTCCACTAGACCAGGTTGCTCAGAGCCACATACAGCCTGGCCTTGAAGACATCCAGGGATGGGGCATCCACAACATCTCTGGGCAACCTGTTCCAGTGCCTCACCACCCTCTCTGTGAAGAATTTCTTCCTGACATCTAATCTAAACCTCCCTGATTTCAATTTATACCCATTATGAAAACAGTTTTGTTGATTTGCCAAAGGAAACAGTCAATAATGTTGGCTGGAAAACTGGTCCTCTAACATGAGGGTGCTGAGCGTGCCCTGGGGATATTCAAATGGAAAGAGAGTGAGAACTTTTAGTTACAAGGTGGGTCCCAGTCTAAGGACCAATATTTGCAAATTGCTATTTCCTTTCCTAATAAGCGACTGTAGAGGTATACTTTTTGTGAATCTTAAATTATTTAAACCATTTCTTTCAGTAAATCAAGGAGGCAACCAAATCCACTTAAAAGGTTTTCTGTCAGAAAATACTTAATGATTCAAGTTAGGAAAAATTGCATTTTATTACTTAGGTTCCCTCATTCTTTCCCTTTGAAAACTTAACACCTTCTTTTCTAGTCCTCAGCTGCATAAATAGCTGTCAACATCACTCCAATTCTATAGCAAATCAGCTAATATTTTGTATTTAACAACCCCTGACATGGACCTCCTGCTAAAGAACATTTGGATGAGGTGTTAAAAGATGTGCAGTCTTGTTACTGTCACACCTTTCTAGTATCCTCCCCTCCAACCGAAATACCTCTCCAACCACACCCATTCTGCCATTCTGCCTGGCAGGAACCTGCCATGGGGAATCAGTATTTTGTCAGAAACTTTCTTGGAGTTTCTGCCATAGCCTTCTGTCCAGAGTGCCAGGTTAGATTGTTGCTGTAGTGATGTATCCAGGCCAAAGAAAAAAGACCTTTGATTTTAGCCATCATGTTAGATCTTCTCTTCTAATTTTCTCTTCCTGGTCACTTCCTGCAACCATGTGCTCTTTGCTTCCTCTCACTCTCTTGGGCTTTTTTATATCTGGGACTGGATCTCCTTTTATGTAGCTTTTTAAAATAAGTCCACCCTCAGAAATGAAATAAATTATACTTAAGCATTAGCATCAGTGTGGATTTTTTTCATAAGGTTTATTAAGGTTCCTGCAGCCTCATGTCAGCAGCTGTGATGTGAGGAGACTATTTTACTCTAAACTTGTGTCAGAAGCCACTGCAAGGTGGCCACAGTTATGTTTCGGTAACAATGCTCTTGAAGGTTAACACCGTACCCCTAGATCCCTCGGCGTCTTTCTGAAGAGATTGGACTGGGAGCTGCTGTAAGTCTTAGTCAGTCCATAATGGGAACTTTGAGGATGACATTCTCCTGTTTGCATATGATCTCCCTGCCATGCCGCGTGGCCTCAAGCTGTGTTTTGCTGCTGGGTCTCCAGGCATCTCAGGCTGGATTTTGATACAGGAGGAAGGGAGCAGGGCTGCAGAAATCCTGGGAATCTGACAGAGTGCAAAGTATTTTAAAGACAATTTAAAGCATGCAAGGAACAGCAAAAAGTAATACTTAATCTGCCAAAACAAATGTAATTATTTCATTGGCAGATCTTGCAGCTTTCTATTGAACTTTTCACTTAATCTTCCTGTCCTTGGGTTTATCATTCTTCCCTACCTCTTACTCAAAATGCTTTTTGAGGCTGGATCTTATTTATAGGGTCTGATTTTAGTCATAAGCAGAACAAACATGATAGGATGAACCCTCTCTCTCTGAAGAACTTTGAAAGATAAAGCCTTCTGCCCACACGGAAAAGGAATGCTGAATCATTTTCCTATTTAACACATTTTCATGAGCAGTCATCAAACTCTTCATTTAATCTAGCCTAAAGCAGCGAGATCTTATGAATGAAACTCCCAGGACCAGGATCTACCATATGTCACTGCTTCCCTGAAGAGAGATGGAGACTGATACATGAAAAGCTGTTTATAAACCAAACTAATCCTTGGTAAATGGTGGGTTTGGCTCAGAAATAGCAGAGGCAGGCTAAATCATCAATTACTTTTTCTTGTTTATGTAGAACCTTTAAAATAAGCATATATAAAAAATGTATACATGCAGACACACAAATAGGTGTGCGTAGATATGTATATGCTATCATTATTTTAAAGTAGACAGGACATTTTTCAAGGAAGTATTGGAATAGTTCTACTGGAATTCCTGAACTAAAGAAAAGTTTTATAAAGCACAAATAGACACAGTGCTTATCCATATTGTTACCTGTCCGTATTTTTCTAATCATAACTTAGTAATTCTATTTTTTTATCTCTAAAAAGGCTTTTAGGTTGCTAACAAATAGATAGTTGATAGTCATGGTGGTTTCTGTTAATGGAAAAGATAAATATCTAAATGACAGAATAATGTGTTTATGTGAGAAATAGACTTTCTATAACAGTTTAGCTGAAGACTGTCAACTATGACATATTGGGGTCATAGATGATATGTTACTGATATGTTACTTGCTCAAAGATCTGAAAGGATTTATTTTCTGATTTTATAAATGCCAACAATTGAACTATGCTGCATACTCCAGACTAGGATTGGGATAAAAATTCCTTATCAGCACCTGCAAATGATACCATCTTGCAGGTGTTTTTAAGGAATTTGAGTTTAACAGGATTTTTGTATTAGATTACAGGAAATAAATGAATAAGATTACTTATTTTGGACCAGTTGTCTTGAAATGATTTTGAATGATGGATATATATGTACACACATGCTGTCCCTCCATATTCTTAATCATGTGAGCGAATAAACTGGAAAAAAAAATGAGAATAAACTAGAAACAATGGTGTCCTAACCTCCCATTTCCTATTTCAATATGCTTTTTCTTCTCTTTTGTCCTATGAATTCCTGAATTTCAACTTTGTAAGCTGAACAGCCTTCTCCAAGTTTCAATCCAGCTATGAATCCAAATCTATAATTCTGTAAGAGGTTTGTAGCAATAGTGCATTACAATGAATTTTAATAGTGTCATGATAATGAGTTTAGTCCTGGAAACCTGAGGTAAAGCACGTCAGAGTCATTTAGGTTTTGAATAAAATTTTTTTCAGATGTTTTTGACTAGCACAGAATGAAATAATGTTTTGGCTGTCTAATCTACCAAGTAATACTGCAGCATGAAAAGAAGGTTATGTTGCATTGCCAAATCATGTGGTCTCAGAGCAAGAATTTTTCATTTTCTTTTACTTGGTTTTATCTCCTTTCTTAATAGTAATTTGAGGATAGTTCTTCTCAAGTATTAGTGCTTTTTTTTTTTTCCCCTCTGCAAGAAGTGACTTGTCTGCATTTTTTTCAGCAGAGCTTCATTTGACCTAGTTTCTTATGGATTTAAAAGAGGGAGAATAAATTGTAGCAAGACATTTGTCTTTCATAATATTGCTGTGATAGTAATGGAGAGCACAGGTTCAGTTTAAGCAGCAGCTCTGCTGAGAAGAAATTCACATAAAGCTAAAACATGGGCATGACAAGAGTGAAAATGACCGAGCAGAAAGCATTATCACCAATGATGATGCATGCCATTGGTTGGCAAAGGTTTTTACTCTGCATATTTACTTTGAAAAGGGCTGGAAGAGACTTAGAATGTGGTGACTCTCACCCTGTAGCCATAAGAGTCAATTCCTTTAAGGCCTGCCCATATAGGTTAAACAATTTTGTTTAGTCTATGTGGTGGGCTCATTCACACAGACTTTTTCTCTTCTCACTAAAGAAAGGTTAAACATCAACACCTAGCTGCTGCATGCCTCTAAAGCGTCCAGCATGCTCGGTTGTCCATTGCAGGAGTTAGCAACAGAGTTTTGGAAAGAAGTGCCACTCATCTAAAATCCACCACAAACCCTCAAGAATTGGTGTCTGTGTAGTCACATGGAGTATATATCAGGTTATTAAATGGCCTACAGTAATGTTGAATGAAAGGCAGATGGTATTAGACAGGACGACTGAGCTAGTAATTAAATGTGAGCTACATTCAAACTGGCCATAATGGTGTGTACTGTGTATTTATCAGAGATTTTACTGATGTCAGATGAGGGGAAAAGTAGTCTAGTTGGGAGATATGTCTGGATTCTGAGACTGTTTCAATGACAGACATAATATTCAAACCAAATATAGGGATAAAATTTAAGGAATAAATTTAATTTTAAAATATGGGTAAATTAAGAGTATTTTCAAAAGCACTTTGGGAGATTCAGACAGATGTGAATACTAAAGTAACCTAGTCTGAATTCCATGTATTTTGTTTATTTAAAAATAAGTAAAAACACTTTAGTTTATTTTAAAAACTAAAAAAAGCCAACAGGATTTGTCAGAAAACACAGAGAGAAGACTCTCCCAACAGAAAAGTTCTAAACATGAGCTTGTTCTGTGCAAGGTCATTTTTAATTCCTAGTTGACTTGAAAGACACCAAATGTCAAACTGTGCTAGGAAAACCTTCATACATAATTAGAGGCTCAGATTGGCTGGAAAGACTCAGCGGTGTCTTATATTGCCAAAGAGAGTAATTTAATTATTGTCCATATGCCCGCTGAGGCTGATTGAAGGCCCATCTTGTTTGAATAGACTTGATGAGCGGAAGTGTTTCTGTGAAACAAACATGTTCACCTTGCTCAGCCAGTCTTGGATGGGGCCTTTTCCTGCATCTCCTGCTTTTCACTTTCACAGGGATATGCTACAGAGACTTCTGATCCATCTTGTTGAGGTGTTAATGACCTAGTTACTCAAAAATTATTTAAATGATTAATTTTGGATCTCACTGAGCTTTTTCAAAGCTTTGTTTTTAACCAAGTAAAAATTTCTCATCCAACAAAAGTCTTATAAAATATTTCTCCCTACCTATATTGATTGTTATAGATTTTCAACCAACATTTAGACCTTTCTCGTCTCAATAGATATTAAGGAGTATGTTGTTATTCCTATTATACAAGTAGGGAACCAAGGTTCAGAAAAACTCAGCAGTTTGTGCGAGGTCACAAAACAGTCAGGACTAAGTGAGGGCTCTGACAGATCATCACAAACCTGTCTGGTCTGTGTCTCCAGTAATCACTGTACATCATTCATTTCAGCTGTGGAAGCACTAGCGCCCTCTTTAGATTTGAAGAAGTAGTGGCTTTGTAGCTGATTTTAGAAATAGGTTTTTATTTATTAATTTTTCATATGTCAAGCACAGAACAGTTAGGAATACTGGTTCATTAGGCTTCACAGTGCCATCTGTGAGAGGTAGATACTCATGTCTTCATAATACAGTTTATAAGAGCACAGGAGGAACTTCTCGTGAGAGGTGACAGTAAATTAGCAAGCAGAATACTCATGGCAAGCTATAGCAGTGTTTGATTAAATCTTAATATCATGTGAATATAAAAAGGATTTTACATTTAGTACTTCTGACATCACAAGCAAATTTGAAGGTTGATACTATTTTTTTCAGGGTGGTTTTATTTCAGCGCCCAAAGCTGATTATGCTGGTCACACTAGCAAACAATAATGAAGGTGTGCAATATTGTGAGCATAGTCATTATTGGTATCATGACCTGTGAAATGAACTGTAAAATACTGGCCTAATCCAGATAACTGTAAAGAACAGCAAGTGTCATAAAGCTTACACCTATTGCTGAAAGACGTCTTTTTTTATGGAAAGATTGAAATTCTCACCACAAAAAAAAAAAGAAAAAAAAAAAAAGAAAAACCCCTCCCTGTATTTCCATGGTTAAAGCCATCACATTAATGCCTGAAAAACAATTTGGGGTTTTCTAAGGAAAAAAAAGTTTCCAGTTATTATTAATGTGATCAAAGTCAAGCAGAACCAACCAAACAATAAAAAGTTATAAATTAATTTTTTTTTTTTTTTTAGGTGGTGGTGTAAAATTATTTAGTCAGTTGCAATACAATGACTTCTTGTCATGGTTTTGGTCCAGCCACCAACTCGGCACCACACAGCCACTTGCTCACTCCTCACCCTGTGGGATGGGGAGGAGAAAATACAAGGAAAGACTCGTGGGCTGAGACAAAGACAAGGAGGGATCAGTCAGCAGTTATGGTCACGGGCAGCACAGCCTTGACTTTGGGGAAAAATCAGTTTTGTTACTAATCTAATCAGAGTAGGACAATGAGAAATAAAACCAGATCTTAAAAATACCTTCCCCCACGCCTCCCTTCTTCCCAGGCAAAAATATTTGCATAAATACTTTACTTTCCAAATACGGAGTGTGCATTTGGACAGAAAATATGACATGAGAGCCACAGCTTTGTTGGCTGTCAGTGCTTTTTGGTTCGATTTGCTGAGCCTTTTTACTATATGAAATGATACAAATAGGAAGTCTGGGATAAATAAAATGGTAAATTTGCAGGATTATGTGCTTTAACAGATTGCATTTCATCAAGAAGTTCAATATCGACAGCCCTCAAACTGATACTTAAGGACCCTACCACCTTTTGTCTCTTGCACAGTGAAGTAGTGTACAGCTGCAACATCCGAAATCAAGACAAAGTTGGGTCTTGAGAGAGGAGCCATACAAACACAGAATAAGCACCTTTGCCTAACTTTGCCTACACCTAAGGGTGTGATCAGAAACAACAGAGGCAGGAACAAGTAAGAGCAGCACCTCAGGTGATGCCCATCTTCAGAGCAGTGCTATGGAGAGACAGGCTCTTAAATGCTGCTTTTCTGTTCTTGCCACTAATGACCAACTTTCCTATTGCAAATGTTGTGATTGACACATTCTAGGACATAGTCTTGCTTTCTTACAACATTATATTGGGAGCTCATAGTGGCATTGCAGACATTCCTCCTTCCTACTGAAAAATCCTCCTTCATTGCTTCCCAACAGTGAGCATCTAATGAATAGCAGAAAATTATGGCAATAGTCTTTATATCAGTGCTGTTGTAATTTGCATTATAGCATTCATCCCACTGCTATTCTTTGGCTACCAGGGTCATTGGCTCTTCTGACATGGTGCTTTATCTGTTTCATCTAATATAAGATTTCAAGCTGGATTGATTTTAATTTGAAACTTACTGTTTTACTGTTTCAGTAATGTCAGCCACTTCAGCATATCTCTGATTGTCTTTCAAATTGTTTATATTGATCTAAATTCTTCTTTCATGTTCTGTCCTCCAAAATTATTCTGCAAAGCGTAAAAATTACATAATGGACCACCCACACTGTCTTTTTCCTGATATTTAAATAATGAATCTGGCTTTTATTTGTAAATAAAAAAAAAATTAGTAAATGATATTAAACTGGGAAGCTCTTTGGTTTCCTCTCAGAAAATTACACTCAGAAAGTGTGTGTCTGTGGAGCTGAGTTACAGTTTGCATATACTAGGCTTCTGTCTGAATTTTCAGTTCTGAAAACTCATATCTGTTCTCATATCTGTTGATACGAGTTCTGAAACTCATATCTTGTGAGGTCTATTCTGGGATAATTTCCATAAGCAATGATTAAAAGGTTTTCCTAAAATTTTTAATATGTTCTTTTGAAAAGTTCCTGGTGAGAAGTCCAACCATCTGAACGCTTGAAAACGTCCTTTTGTTATGGTGATGACAAATTATCATTCAAAACCCATTTTAAGTTTACTCTTTGCTTTGTGGATAGTTTATGCTGTAAATGGTAATTCTGATCCATGGTAACTAACTCTGAAGCTGAGACAATACTAGTATAATACATGTTTTTAAGATGAGAAGGCAGTGTTGGCATTTTACATTCTTGTAGAACCATGTTCTGTGTAATGTGTTGTGATATAAAGTTAGACTGTAGTTTTTTCTGAGATGTGTACTTCATATTATAATTACTGAAAAAAGTGTCTAATTTCTGGGATGAATAATAGGCTCTCAGGCTGTTTAGCTGTTGGATGACTACAGCTGCATATGTAAAAAGGAAATTCATGATGTGATGCCATATAAACTTTTACTAGTGTGAGTTTGTGATTGCCAGGTTAGTTTAAAAGAAGGAGTATCATAGAAAATGTGGCAGGTCATCCCGGGGAAGTGACAATGAAACCTTCCCGCTATAACATAAAATAATATAGAAAACTTTCTGTGACCTGAAAATGAACTTTTTTTGCTATGTTTGAAACTGTACAGCCATAACTTTGCAGAGATGAGAAGAAAATGCTGAAATGCTGATGTTTTGCATATATAAAGAAGTGCCTGAAGTCGATCTTATGTATGAAAACAACCTGAGGTTCAGAGATGTCTTGGGCATGCGGTTCCTGTTGTTAATTTTCTTACTTGCCTTTCATCTGCTGTCTGGCTTGGCATAGCACAGTCAGCATAGCCTGGGGTATTGAGGGTCTGTCCTAGCTGTTCATCCAAAAAAAAAAACCCAAACCCCAAAAACTTGGAATTCAGTAAATATAGAAAAGAAGTTGAATTGGAGCGGCAGGGTTGTTTACTACAGAACTTGTGTGTGAGAAGATTTCAGTACTCAGATTTCTGTACTGAATGTTATTCATGTAAACCTTAAAGGTTTTATTTATTTGTTAAATTATCATTTTTCTGGTGAAGGAACAGAAGACAGCACTCCTCTGTTCAGTTTGCTTCAGTTCGAGGTGGCGGTGTGGTAGCTCTCGCTTAAAAATCTTGTAATATTACCAAGGTGGTTGGAGAACAGATGAAGTGGTCAAAGGTAAATGATACTGCGACTGTCAAACAGCACTTTACATGCAAGCACGTGTGTTCTTGGAAAAAGTCAAAATCTGAAATTAATTATACCTATTAGTATTTATCGGTTCACCATTTATCTTAATATTGAAATGCCTACTATTTGTAAAGATGGCCCTCCCCCAGACAGCTCTGTTCTTGCTGTATGACGTCTTCATGTTACTTCACAAGCAAGATGCCTCACACCAGCATAACGGGTCACCTAATATCAGAAGTTACATGTGGCTCTAGTGAAGTGCAAATATCAAAGTTTGTTCAGTCTGGATGTTTTATGTTTACTCTTGTTACTTGCAGAAACTAATTGTTGGTCTCATATTATTAGTTTAATTTTAATAATTTAATATTCAATTTACTTTTTAATCTATCTATTTAAAAATGAATATATACAGAAGTTAATATTCAAAATTCCCTTTTCGTTTTTAGGAGAGAATGACATTTCACATTCTGACATTCTTATTCTTTGGGTATCTTGTGAACAGATCTTTCGAGAACTATTAACTGAACAGAAGATAGAAATTTTGCCAGTGCCAGGCAGTGGTCATACAAAAATCTGTAACAGATCCAGCGGTATGGAGTTTTCATTGAGGTCGATAGGATTTATGAACTGCACACTCTTAAATTCATGTAACGATTCCCATCATAATTACCATAGACATATCACAAATGGTTCAGGCGTTGATTTAGTTTGTGGGAGTATCCATAAGGTCATAAGCTTATCTGGAACATACACACACACATCTTTAAAATTGGCAGATTTGGACTTAAGGAATCTAGGGATTTCTGGCACTTTTAGTTAGGGCCAATATTTTCGTGTTACTCCCCCTCCCACTCCTGCTTGGGGTTTTAAAGTACAAAGGAGGGTATGTTTAGACAAACTCCAAACAAACAAACAAACAAAAAACACCAGAAAAAAAACCCCAAACCAAAAGACCAAACCAGAACCTCCACCAAAATCTAACAAAATCAAAATATTCAGAATACCTAAAACATTTCTCAGAATTCTAAATAAAAGTAATTCAGATTTGTCTGTAAAAGGAAATTCTGCTTTGTCATGGACAGACAGCTCTCCTTTATTCTCATGTGTAATGCAGCAGTTGTGCATACATAGACATAAAACACACTACAGTTCAATTTTACAGCTGTCTGTGTCCGTTGCTTTAACAATGTGGAGTGGTTTATATTCGTGTCTGATTTATCTCCCATGCAGCTATAGTCCTAAATTGATGTAAGATGTTCCAGGCAAAATATTTATATTCTGTCTTCCTGATGGAAATATGTACGTGCGAGGTAACAGATCGTTGTGCAGACGTCCTGCCTCCTCGAAACCATCAGACTGCAGCACTTTATAAAACGCAGATGGGTGAAGTAGGCACTGTAAATGGATTGGCGTTGGTGTGCTTCAGGGGAGGGAGGGGGAAGATTGCTTACTGATGGGGAAAAAGGCTGACTTGTTTTCGGAGAAGGTTCTCAGTATTGATCAGTGGCTTGTTACACTGCAATAGAAGTGAGTGGTTTGAACTAGGGATGGTAGATCTAGGCAGTCAGTCAGACCTCTAATAAATAGCTTTCATAAATGGTGCAGGATAAATTACTTTGAATCTCTGTAAATGATTCCTTACATCTCCAGACTTTCAGGAAAATATACTTTTGTATTATCAGATATGTTTTGAAGTCATATAAAATAAGGGTATCAAAAATTGAAGATTAAAAATTCATGCTACTCTTGGCCATGATGTATACATTTGCTAAGAAAAAGTAGATTGTCTCTGTGGTTTCCCCTGTTTCCTCCAGAAGCTATTTGCAGTAAGGACACCTCAGTCCTCAGAAGGTTAATTCTTTCTGTCAGCAGCTACTTGAAACACTTCAGTAGTACATTGGACAACTTCAGTGTATTGATCGTGTTTTAGGATATTGTACCTTAAAAAGGTGTAGTTGCTTTTCTTGTGGGTATTATAAAATGTTCACCTGTGATAGTTTCATTTAAGTACCTCAGGAAAAAAAATAGTACCTGTGGAAATAAGGGAGAGGGTGCTGGTCAGAGATGGCTGGGAGGTGTCGCTAGGGCTCAGGGAACGGAAATGCAGAATAAAGGTTAAAAAAAAAATCCCTGCTTTCTGAAACTATACAGTAACCTACAATTGCTGGACACTGTGTGGAAGTTAGCTGGAAATGGATACCAAAGGATCAAATCTGTATTTAGTTTTCAGTGCAAACAACAAAAGGTTTGCACATCCCTGAAGTGAATAACTATCTGTTCTGCAACAATGGTTTTCTGTAACATTTATATCTTGCTCAGGGCTAATCAGGGGAGGTTTATAAATTGTTGAAATCGCTTTATAGCACATTTAGAGCTCATTTCACAGCAGTTTAAGGGGCTGCAATGAAGCTAATAGCCTTCTGCATTTCTCAAGTGTTTGTGATTTAAAAAAATGATATAACATTTATAACACTTTAGAGTTATTTCCAAAAATAACACAGTAAATCTTATCATTATATAATCAGTACCTGATAAAAATCCCAGTGCTGTGAAGTCCTATTTTCAAGTATTTTTCATCATGCTGTCCAATATTTCATATATATGGCAGTGTGATTCATGGAAAATAACCACATGAGAAATATAACAGACCAAAATATTTATGAGGCCCACAATCCTGATCAGAGGAGGAAAAACGTTACAGATTTGTGACAGTAGCCCTTCTTATTTGCTAAGCTGATAGGTTGGAAGAGGTTATAGATTATTTTGTCTCATCAGCCACCTTAATGCAAGAGCAATTAACCTGAAGAGACTGCTCCTTGCTCTGTTCCCACATTTAATATAACTTGTTATAACTTCCTGTACTGAACTATCAGAACCATTTAGTAGTGAGAAGTGCTGAACACTACAATAATCAAGTCACTTATAAAACAGTCACACAATAGGAGATGGAAATAAATCTTAGATCCTTCTTAACATAATTGGGTTGCAAATTTCCATTGGTAAAACTGAGAGGAAAATCTCGTTTATTCATGTAAAATATTTTTTCTGAAGCAGCAGCAGTGGCATCCATGATGATGATATTTATGTACTATCAAGTATGAACCATTATCCATTTATCTAATTGTCCATGCCATGATGACTCTATGTCAGTGCTGACCTCAGTAACAGGAATGTTAGTTAACCAGTCCTCTCATCTTTTTTTGTTGCCCAGGAGCCTGTAAGTTCAGTGATGCTATAGAAGATCCCTTTGGGTTTCTACTGATTGGGCTAGTCAGTTTTTGCCTTGTTTTACCTATCAGTGCCGAAAAGCCATTCCTAGATTTGCTGAGATCTGGCTGGTTGCCACAGATTCTCAATTCAAGACCTCTGATACAGTTCTTTTATCAAAAACTTGAAGTATCTGTGATGTTTTCCTTAATTTTCAAGTCAGTGAATGCAGTTATATATTTTCCCTAATCACCATGAGGTGCGCGGAGGTAAAGTAGAGACTCTTCTAATAATTAGGTCCAACGACATAATGCCAACCAGAATGTCTGCTGGGTCTCTGCCAAGAAGAACGTCTCTTCAGGCACCTTGCAAATTTTAGCTGGTGATTTCTGGATTGTGATTACTGTTGATTCACTTTTTCCTACCATGTGTATGTGCATGCATTCTTTGTCTTGATGACATGTATTAATGGTTGCTTGTTAAGTATTTTTATTTTTATATTACAGTCTTTTAGTTTTTTATCTATCAAAGGCTGTGAATTTTCTTCATTCTCAGTACTGCTTATTCATTAATCTTTGAGGATTGAGTTGGGAACTACACAGTAGGACCCTTGAGTATATCAAGGATATTAATCAAAACTGGTAGTTAATGCCACTGAGTCAAGATATCATATTTAACATAAATATTTGCCGGATAATTTTCTGCATAAGCCTGGACTTATTAATTTCTGTAGCTGCATTGCTTATTTTATAAACATTCAGCTTGATGTGAGAAATTGGATTTGTTTACAGCCTCAGTGATTCATTTACAACCTAAGTGGCAATGTGCCTAATCTGGTATTGCTGGGGTTTATTGAATAAATACATTGTATAATAATGGCATGATAAATATCACAATTCTCTATGTCTGCAGTTGTTCCACTCTGGTATGGAGACTATTAGGATTTCTAATCAGATGCATTTCATAAACCTTAAATGGGAATTTTACATCCTTATAAAACTGTTGAGATTCAAAACACCTTTCATCTTCAGCATGACATTGGAGCTACTTCTCATTTCAGCAGGTCCACTGTAGTCAATTGTATCATACTGTTACTAAATATGCATGAATTTATAGTAAATTATTCCACGTACAAGAAGACATCTGTTAATTCACTGCTTGCAGTTTATTAGACTAATACGTGTAAACTGCTTTGAGCAATAAATTATAAGATTAGGGCTTTTAATGTTTAGGGATATCATTAGGCATTGTATGCTGGAGGTGGATTTGACAAATGCTCTTTGCTAATAGAGTATATTTAAAGGAAAGTCTGCATGAATTAATTTTAATTACTGTCATATTAAAGGATACAAAAACAACTAATGTCAGGGGTGTAGCAGTGCTGTTGATTCAGTGGTATGACGTGTGTATGATTAGAGAATGCTGTTTACATAAATATTTCTTTGAACAAACAAACATACATACTTTCTTTTGAAATTGCACCCATACCATGGCCTGATTTTTTTCTAGACTTTCATATCTTTTTGAGGTCTGTAATGAAGTTCAGGTATTTTAACATTGAGAAGCAGCAACCAGTTGGGAACACTGAAGCAACTGTATGATAAATGGCATGAGAAGTCACTGGCTGAAGGCATGACAAATCCGGCTGTTACCTGTCTTTGGGAAAGGAAAATATTCTGTCTGGCTTTTTGTTTTGTAAATAGTGAGGGGAAATATTAACATGACATGAGCAGTTAGTTGTGTCTCAGAATCTATCTGCCACCTAAGGTACTGTTCTTTACCTATTATTTTGTTTTCTGATTTACCAGCAAGATTACCATTTTTAGTAAGAGAAAGGCGGGAAAGGGAATGGGAGAGCTTCAGGCAGCCCTACTTGGGTACTTCCTAACACTGTCATCTACTAACTTTGCAAATATAGAAGGAAAATGACAGCAGTGGAATAGCACAAGTTAGCTTGGATTCGGTGCAGCTGGAAGAAGCTCTGATGAGCTGTTATAAAACAAGAGCAACTTGCTGGCAACAACTTACAACAACATGAAGAAGAAAGTCTTTGATCCATGAAACTACTTAATGGATTGCCACCCTTAATGCCATCTTTCATCTCTGGCTTGGAAAGCTGAATACAGAGGCCATTTCTTATACCAGCAAACACAGTTTGCTGTACAAATAAGTGGTTTTTATTAATTTTATTTGTTCATTTTTTCTTTTCAAAAGCTCCTGCTAATGAGCCTTGCTTAAGCTCTATGCTGTAGTAGTAGTCCAAAGTTAGGGAAAAAAAAATGTGCCTTTATCTTAAGAAACAGCAGGCTGATCTGCGGCTTAATGATCCAGCAGAAGAGAGAGGTTAGTAAGGGCCATGACAGCCAGTGGCTCTGGAGGAACTCCTGACTCACAGATCAGCCAAAGCACACTCTGAAGTGAAACTCCACTGGCATTTGAAATTATGCTGTACACCCTGCCTCGCTTCTGGGCAGTGAGTGCTCAGGGCAGGTAGCCTGCCCTTTCATGCCCTTTCCCACTGCTCTGGCAGGTTCTAGAATAGGTGGCACCAAAGAACTGAATTTTTTTTTTCTCCTCTCCCTCTGCCCCCCAAACCTTTTTGATGTGCCACCCTCTGAGTTTGGAAAGTGCCCTGACTTCTGTGGGAAAGATAGAATGGTATTTAATGTGTGGTCTGTGCTTACGATTTGCAATGGATGAATGATGCAGCTATATGGATATTTCCTAAAATGGGTTTCAGCATTCCTGACCTTTTTTCATGTGTTTTTTTTTTTTTCTTCTTCTTTGTTTCAGATATCTAATGTATTTCTTTTTAAGCTCCATTTTCTACCTCTTCTGTCTCCCTGAAGCTGGAAAATGTCTGGAATCAGATGCATACAAACAGGCATTCAAAAGTGTCTGGCTGTGAATACTCCAGCATTTACAGAGGCAGGAAAAGCTCCAACTCTGCTGTATTAACTGTTATACATGAATAGTCCCATCACAGTGCGGTAGGGAATAGTGACAAATACACAAAAACTATTATAGCTCATCATTCATTTTCCAGTAGAATAATTCATAAACATTCATAAAAGTTTAGCTATGCCAAGTGGCAGAGTTCCCATCCTGCAACTCTGAAAAACCCAAGATTTTTCATTTTACAATGTAAACATTTTATTATAACACTTTTCGATTAGAATCACATAAATCTCTCAGCAGTGAATTCATTGCATATATTTCTCGCTGAGAATGTATATGCAAGTAAGCATCCTCTGATACTCTTTATATGTAATTTATTTGGGGAAGGTAGGACAGCAACAATAACACCAGAAATACTGGATCAAAAATTATACAGAAACCAGTATTTTCAAGGGGACAGAAAGCATAACACAAAAGGAGCAAATGGACGCTTATTTGCTGAGTGTTGTTTCCAAAATGTTTTGAAGTTTTATTGAATATTTCTTCCATGTGAATTATGCATGCACTCCAGTGCCTTTGGGAAGATGCAAAGCACTATATATGATGAATGGAATACATGACCTCTTGATGGTTTCTAAGATATTGCTTTAAATGTAGAGATGAACAATTTTATATCTACCCAGGATTATTTTATTCCTTCTCAACATGGGTAAGCAAGAATATTGCAGTGAAGGGAAGATTCCTCTCACTGGAGCCTGCTGGATGACATTGCAGGGAGATATTGCATATTGGTACACTGAAATTGAGTTTCTGTAGGCTAAAAATTATCTTTCTAGTAATCTGCAACTGAAAGCAAAGTGTAACCTAATATCTTTAATAATTACAGTGAGATCTTGTAACTTTCTAAACCCTGACATGTCCAATGACCTGACTGGTGTTGGGTTCTTGGATCCTTCTGGTGGACCAACTAGACTCCTCCTTGAAGACAAACAAAAGGTATTACCATGTGAGTGAGTAGCCAAGGCTGATGCAGAGGTAGCCTTTCAGATGCGGTCCTTTTACCTGACTCCTTAGAAATTGTCAGATGGTCAACTCCTACTTGGGTGCCTAACCCCTGCTGTAGTTCACAGGCATTGACTGGAGCTCTGCAACAGTAAACATGGTAGAAAATAAGCAATGGAACAATTGGGAAAAAATCTATTTATTGTGTTGCAAGATTTATTTTTTTTTTTTTTTAGATTATAAGCTTTTGATTGTAGAGACAAAATTACACTTAAAATTACAATTAAAAGTTATGTTTTAAAAATGATTATTAAATGTTTTCAGTCAGGGGAAAGGTTTGCTTTTAATCTGATTAATTAGTGGAAGGTTAATGTATATAGGTTCTAGTAGAGGCTTATAATTTGGATGATTGCTGAAGTGTAAGATGCTTTTGGTAGCTGTGCTGTGCTAGAGACAGGCTGCTCCTAGTAGTGCATTGCAGTGCTCTGCACCTCTGTCCTTCTGCAGAGCAGTCTCCAAGGTGAGCAAGTCTCAGTTCACCTGGGGGTGGGGCTGCAGCTCCGAAGGCTCACTTGCACTGGAGGTATCTTTTCAGAGAAGAAGGGATGAAGGCCATGGTACAGTACTGGGAGTACCTGCCAGCACAGCTGGTAGAGCAGTCACAAGTGGCAAAAGTGACCCGTGGTTTGATTTAGTCAATGGCAGAAGACTGGGTGAGGTCTATCTTGTTATTATTGCCCTGGGAAGTGAAAGATTAATTTGCTGGGAAAAGGTTTCCACATGCCAAGCAGAGCTATAGTTAAAAAAATCTTAAAATGTAGGAGACTGAGAGGTCAAAACGGGCACATGCAATATCTGGTCACCAGGACTAGAAATGCAGAGTATTACTGATGCCTTAGGATAGAAGGAGATGTATATAGATACAAAGATAGGTGTAACTATTTTGTAGGAGAGAGTAAAGCATGTAGATCAAAGGCAGACAATAGCCAGAACTCTGCTTAGAAATTGCTTGTACTGTTCACCGCCTGTTATTCTGGCAAGGGCAGTTGCCTGAACTGAGTTGCTTGCTTCCTGATTGTTCAGAGGGCAACCCAGAGCCAGGAGATAATTGTGGAGACAACAGCAGAACACTGGACTAATTTTTCTGTGGCTTTTCTGTTGTGATTATTCCTCTGCAGATGCACCACCAGAAAGACCCACGTAATTCTCACTTCTTTCCTGTCCTCAGAAGTCACAAAGATCAGCTCAAAATGTTAGATTTTTAAGATAGTCGTGGGAGGGAAAGGATGGAGAATTTTTAAAATATAAACATAGATTCAGTGACAAAATCTTTTTTTCTCAAGTCCCTAACTTAAATATTCCTGTTGTTGTCAGTGAAACTATAACCACTTCAACAGTAAATACAGGGTTGCAGTTCTTGCTTTATTTACACTGTAAAATTGGCTGGTTAAGGTAGAGTAAAATTTCTAGGTTACACTCTTGTTTGTTTTTTTACCATAATGTAGATTACTCTGATGCTCTTCTGCTCTGAGCTGTTCACATTATAAATCTTCATTGGAGGAGTTAGTGGAATACAGTATTGGACTCTATCCGTGGAAACCTCATGTAAGAAAGAGCAGCAGTGTCTGAGAGGTTTGGTTCCCTTCCCTAAAAATACACAAAATTCACAGATACATTCCCTGAAACACCTATAATGAAGACATGAGTTGTTGATATTGATCCATATTTTAGGGCCATCAGCCCTTTCTGTTTAAGTGATTAGTGTTCTCAAGTAAATCAATACCCAACTCTGACAAAAAAGGGGAGTATGAGGAGTCAGATTGTCCAGAAAATCAGGTGATTAAGATTTCAGATTTGGCTGTTCATTATCTTGCATCCTCAAGTAAATTGCTTCCAGGGCTCTAGTTGCTTGGGGTGCTTTTTCATTCATTTTCCTGTCCTTTTGTTGGGTCAGGGCTGACATCTATATTTTCATGAAAATCCTTGCTCTTGTTGGGCTACAGCCTAGCTGACGATCAACAACCATATAATAATGTCACATCTGAGTTACAGAAGATGATACATCTGCTCTTTAGCAAAGTGATACACAGCAAAAAGTGAAATGAAAGGTTTGGATGGTAAATATATAACATAACCTAAATAATTTTGCAAGTGGAAAACACTGCTTTTGCCATTAATCTCTTCAGTAGCCTGTTCTAGTTGATTTAAGAAGACAGACATGTATCAGAGATACATTATGTGATGAGTCAGCCAGAGACTTGGGGACATAGTTTGAGGGGAAAAAAATAATTTACAGGATCCAGATCAGAAAATTGGCTTATTATTATGCAGTGGTTGGGAAAGGTAAGCAAAATTGAATGCTCCTGCTGTCCGTACACTGTTCTAGAAGATAGCTGGTTCAAAATGTTCAGCATGACCACAAAAATAGTGCTTCATGTCCTGAACTTAATTTCTCTCTTGAATTTTTTAAAGGTCAGATAAATACAGTACATTCTAACAAAATGACCGTTTCTCCCCTGCACAGAGCAACAATAAGAAAAAAATCACCTGTAAAACCAAACAAATTCTTGTATTTAGACACCACTGGGATGAGAGAGGCATGATGGTTTTGGGAGCTTGTGTCTGGTAATGACGGAAAGTTTGAAAGTAACACAGATAATCCAGAAGCGTTTCTGAGTATTATTGTGCTAGATCTTCCTGTCTACTTTTTGTAATGGGGTTTACAGCATTAAGAAAATACTGAAAAAAACAATTGAAAATGTGACTTACCCACGTTAAAGGCATATGTGTGCATTTCAGATGCAGGATGCAGTATTTTGTTTTGTAAACTGACCTCTCTTGGTTTTCTGTTTCCCAAAAATGACCTTATCCTTCACCAGCCTATTAGACATGTACTACTTAATGTTACTGAATAATTTGGCATTGAAAGAGTCAATTAAAATGAGTGGTACACCTGTGTTCCCCATTTTGTTTCTTCTTAATGAGGATAACACCTCAAGGTAATCATGTAGAGATGTAATGTATGCAACATTTTGGCATAGATAATAGAAACAATTTTATCTCATACGGCTTTTGGAAAATTTATACAAGAAACTATTGGAATAGTCTTTCCACAGTGTTACATTTCTGATGAGTGAGGAAAAACTATCCTGTCCAGAAAACCCCCCTCCCCCCCCCCCCAAAAAAAGAAAAAACCCCACAAACCAAACAACTACTGCAGCATCATTTATTCACTTCTTACCTTTTCTACACATACTGATATGCTGACTTATGTGCCATATCTGTTCTCGTGATTCATCCTTCCATTTGATCAGGGCTTTTGCGTTGTGCAGATCTTCCATAAGATAAAATTTGGCTAGGGGAATGAAAGGGTCTGGACCATGTCTGGAAGAGAAGGAAATGTTCCTGAAGCAGGGATTGACTATTCTTCTGCAATTTTAAGATGGTATGATATACTGAAAAGGTATCCTTGGAAAGCAACAGATTGTTCCTATCTCAGGACACCAAGTACTGTATAAAATTTTATTATAAGAAATATTGGATTTTAGCTTTCATCCAGACTTAGCTTAAATTTTTCAGTCTTTGCATTTTGGCAGAGAGCTTTACTGGTGCTGAACTGTGTTAATTTTCCTTTGCTGACGTATTACACTCTTACGGTGTAATTAAGTTCCTTACACTTACCTCTAATATTAATAAATATTAGGTAAAAATTTGACAGTGTTTTAGTAAACAGAAATGTTCACTTCTGTCTACTTTTTCTATTTTCTCCCGTACAAGTTTTAATTTTCTCCAAAACTCTTGCTATTTCACTATATTTTGTCTTGTGTTTTCTCATTTGTTTATGCATAGGTGTTTTGATGTTGTTCCTAGTACAAAACAATAAATGTCCTTGTAAAAAGATAATCTACTTGAGGTGATGACAAACACGTCATCCTGGCTGTATTGAGGTCTATGAAGGGAAAGTTCCTCCTGTCTTCAGTGACTATGGATTTTACACTAACTGAATTGAGATCCTTTGGATATGAAGCACTATTACAGTTTCATTGATGTTGTCTCATATTATTGTT
This sequence comes from Eurypyga helias, assembly GCF_000690775.1. Classification (NCBI taxonomy): domain Eukaryota; kingdom Metazoa; phylum Chordata; class Aves; order Eurypygiformes; family Eurypygidae; genus Eurypyga; species Eurypyga helias. The sequence continues at coordinate 32,814 of NW_010246870.1, forward strand.
CACCATGTAATATTGTATGAATAGGGCTGTTATAAATATATGGTTTTGAATCACATTCAAAATGAAAAGCTTTACCCATATTTCCAGCATTTTTTTTCAGCTGATTCCTCTTGCTCATTCTGCTTACTTTTACTCTCTACTCGCTTTTCACTCCCTTGTGACATTTTAAAGTTGATCTGAACTAAAAAGAAAATGCAAACACAAAACATTTTATTACTCTCTAGTCTCTCTTTTCAAGACCTTGAAAGCTAAATGTATCTGTGGGCCCATGTATAAAAGAAATGTGCTTTCATCTCACTCCAAAGTAGGAATACTGGTAACATAGGTTTAAAGCATGTCTCTAGCACTTTGGAAATTGTGCTGGCATACTTGTGGGACAGTTTTTAAAGTAGCTGTAGTTCCATTTTACAACTGTCAGCCCTAACACTGTCTCTTTAAATAGCGCACTAGAATCCCCTAATAGGAAATTTTGCAGCTCTCAGCTGCTTCTGTGCATGCATAATGCAGAAAGAAATCAGATGTCTCATCTGCCCTGTAGCTCAGAGACTTTTCCATTCAATTAATGAGCACTGAAGTAGATTACAAGATTATTAAACAAGTTTTTAATAGATGAAAGATTTTAGAGACTTATGGCTTATTGACAGAGCCAAACATTATTCTGAAATAATGTATGGTTTTAGGTGTTTTTCAGTACCTGAAGAAATCATACTGGGAGATGTTTGTGCCCAGTGGTGTCTGCAGTTATCTACTTTTGGTCTGCATTAGATTGAGATGGAGTGAAGTTGTTTAGTTTCTTTAGTCTGAGCGTCCTAAAATGGTTTGTTGTGTTCCATAAGGGTTGTTTTTATTTCAGGTAGACATGAGACCTTTGTGTGAGAAGTTCTTGAGCCATTTATGCTATGGAAACTGATTTTAAGACGTTGTGCTCAAAATAACAGAAATCAGTAAGTCTAGGAACGGGTATGAACTTTTGTTAAGACTCTGAAGAGCCTTTAGCAAAATGTAATCTCTAGTTTTCTGTTATTTTCTGCCTTGAGACTCCAGATTGCTGGTCAGGGATTTACTTGCTTAGCACTTTTTTTCTGTATGTCAGTAAGATCCTAGTTGTCTTGACAGACAGCTTTCAACCTAGTCACTACAGATTGCATAGGTAGGATGAATCAAGGATGAAGGATGTTGGGATATGAAGTGTGATCAGACAAATACAAGAGAAAGAGGAGAAAGTTCAGCTCAGTATGATCTGCACAGCACTTGGTTCACTTACTGCTCTATGGCATTCAGCTCTAACTTCTCTGAGCTTAGCCACAACCCTGTGAATCTGTGATACTGGATGTAGTTTTTAGAAAATATCAAATCATTTTACTGAAAATGTTGTTCCAATAAAAAGCATCTCATATGTGCTGCTTGACCAAATACTTCTAATTGATGATCTTTTAAGAAAGTTGTCAGCTGGATTAATTTATCTCAGCCAGTGAAATAAAACGCAATCAATAACAAAAGGTAAAATAAATGACTAGTAATAGGTGTATCTGATTGTTTAAATGAAGCATACCATATGCATTATTATGCCTAACAGCATGTGAAATGTGCTTCAGATACAACATTGGCGCTAGTTTACTGAATTATAAAGCATAGCAGCGTGAACAAGGTGACATTAGCGGACAACATTATTTAATCTAAGAACATCTTTAAAAAAAATGTGAGATTTACGTTTCTTGTTTTGCAGTAATTTTGATGGCAGAACTAATAATTTTTAAATTGTCTTTCTCATCCATCAGTGGACTTGTTGAGCTGCTGCTTACTTCAGCTGTGTTCAGAGCACAGTGACAAAACTAGAGCCATTGCTCTCTTGAGTTCTAGGGCACTACCCTGAGGGTAGTCTCAAAGTCCTAAGAATATCCAGTTGCTGTTGATTTGTCCAGGGCAGGAAATGAGGAATCTGTAAGACAGTAACTGGTCTTGAATTGTCTTCTCCTTAAACTTCTCTGCCTAACAACTGAGTTTATTGGTTTCCCATGCCTGTCTGGAATGCTTGCTCTTCTAACACTTTATGCAGGAAATTACAACTTGCTAAAAGCTAGTAAGGCTTTTGGTAATACACAGGGAAATGACAGTTTACCTAGAGAATTCTCTTCACACAAGGACTAGAGATTAATATAAATGTGAAGGGATTAGTTGTTCTTAACTAGCAATTAATCAGTAACAAAAATGATCCATGGTGAGGATCCCAGCTGGATCCTACAATGGCATTCCCAATCTTTGAAAAACTGGAACTTCAAACCTGTTCCAGAATTTTTATCTGTTCAGCACCCTTGATCACCGATCTCATTACTAGGAAATAGTGTATGAAGTGAATGTCCTTCATCAGCTGTAGTTCTGACAAACACGATATCAGCTTGCTTTGTTCTTTGTCTGGTGCTTCTTATTTCTTTGTTAGCTCACATTTACTTATGATGCTTCCTTGCTCCAACACTTATGCTGGACCTACACATGGCCAAGATGCTGAGCCGCAGAAGACATGGCTTTTGACTACATAGAACTTGCATACCAAGAAATTACTTAATTTAAAGAATCATCTTTCTTGGAAACATTTGTTCAGTTGTGGGAGGAAGGACAGAATTTCTTGGGAGTTGCTCTCTGAGGAGAGACAGAACCACTTCACCTCCACTGTTTTGTTTGTTTTGTTCTGTTTTTCTAAAGAACTGAGTCTGCTCACTAATATCTATTGAAAATGTTGCTATATTGAGGTATTTTCTTCCCAAAAGAGATGTTTAATATTTTTTCTATTCTATTTTTCAGTGTCTTCTCTTTCAAGAATGGCTGCAAATTAAGCTTGCAGACATTAACTGGATACAGACCATAGTTTGGAGAACTAACAAGTTGAGAGCATAAACAGTCCTTCTATAAAACCAGACTTTTTGGGTAGACTTTTTTTCTTGATAAACATTTCAGTTCTTAGAACAAGCAGCAGTAGAATTTTCTTCATGTCTTTAAGGTTAATCTGAAACGAGGAATGTTTTACTTCTGGTTCTTGGTTCTTTTCTGAACTATTACTTTTCCTTGAGAATCATTAGATGCAAGAACAAGCCTTTATCTTTTTGTTCTTCAACAAGGGTATAAATATTTATCTTTTCAAATAGTGAAATATTCTTAAAATATACAAAGAGATTTAACCTCAGCCATGACTTTACTATTATTAATGCACATTATTTGAATAGGAGCAGTACCCATGAGCTACAGGCCTGGCTTACATTTTATACAGAATTAGAAATAGAAAAGGAGCTGTTATGTTGAAGATGATGATGAGAGTCAGCAGATGGACAAAGGAAGATGAAGGAATGGGAGACTGATATAATTTTGTCAGTATGATGAGCGGTGTTCTCAACACACCACCTGGTCAGCTGGTTTATGTATTGTATTTGAGGATGTTAGAACAGAAAATATATTCTCAAAGGGAGATATGGAAAGATAGGCCTTCAGGTGTTTGCAGGCAGCTCCTTCAAGCATAACGTACAGGAAAAGGCTATTCCTTGTGCAATTTTAATGAGCAGGAGGTGGGAGTAGCTGCCAATGACTGCTCTGAGTCAACAGCTTGTCAGTGAGCCCACTCATTAACCTCTTCCAGTTGAGGGGAAAGGTCTTTCTCAGTTTCATGTAGAGATGGCTCTTTGTCACATTGGCAGAGGTCTTGGTTACAGTAGTTTTACACTGAACGTACTACCTTCAATTGCACAACATAAATCTGTTTGAGAACAGAGTGCGAAGAACAATCAGACTGTTTCTTGACACTGAGTATGTAGACAGAAGTAACTTTAATGTGAAGGCCTGCCACGTACAAGTAAATTCTTCTGACTTCATTTGAAGACCATATGGTTTCATATAAAGTAAATTTGCCGGCATTGGGCCATTTGTAGATTTGGAAGACAAGGTATAGCTCAACATTATCAGTTCTTTAATTATCTCAGTAGGCATGATGCTTAGTGGCTTTTCTGGTTGAAGTCCTAATTAGACTTCTCTATCTAATGAGCATGTGAAGGTTTGGCTTGTGGCTTATTATCCTACTCATTATTATGAATGATAGGGCAACTGTTTAAAGCCTCCAGTTTTACACTGCAACACAATTATTTATGAGAAGGCCTTGCCCCAGAAATGGAAATAATGATAATTACATTTAATCTTTTAATGGTTTATGCATTTTTTTCAGTGAAACAGATGCCTGTAGGACACTAATTACTGAGAGGGGAACTGCAATACACTACCAGACAGGCTTATTGAAAATACATGAACCTGAGGTTACATTTTTCATATCCTTGGTATCATTAATTTTCTTCTTCATGTGTGTACTTTACATGTGCTTGACTTCATGTCATATGCATATTTTATAAGCACATTTATTGCTCAGTTTTAGCAGCTTACAAAGTTTGACAGGAGGACTACATAAATCCGCTTGTTTAGCACCTCTGCTTGTGGCTACTGTTACCATTTCTGTACTAGTAAGGGCACAGAGACTGCTCAGTACCAGGAATTCCTCAGAAGTGTGTCTTTAAAGGTTAGCACAAAGGCAGCTCTTGGGTTTACACAAGCTAGAGCGGTCAGCAGTATTCTGACGCTTTCTGTGTACTGCTTGAGAATGTCTCTATCACCCAACTGACTGCTTTCCTGATATGTTCTGCCAGCACACGCTATGACAAAATGGGAATCTTCTTTTGTAATTTCATGATCAGCTGGTTTATCTGTAGTTGAAACAGACTTGAAAAAAGTAAGACTGTTTCATTGGGACATGACTGTCTTTTTGAAAAAGACTATATTTATGGACAACTTTGTAGTTTGTTAAAGGTTAAATAAAGTTTCAGCAAACTCATGATGAATGTATTTGTGTGCTCTCAGCAGGGAAGGGCGGTGAAACGGCCTTATAGGCTAGGGCTAAGCTGGAGAGCTGCCTGGTTTTACAGCATTTCCTTCTTCACTGTTTAAGTGTGCATGGTTCTTGGAGCATTCTTAAATCTGAGACCCGTTGCTAACAACTTTCCTAGTGCATAGGCAACAGCCCTGTACTCTGAGAGATTAGGCAGCAGGTCGCAGTGCAGAGCAAAGGAGGTATGCAAAGGAAGTCAGTGCTTCCATTCTGTTCCCTGTGAGAAAGCGATCTTGTCCCATGAATGTCACCTGGATTTGTGATGACAAAAGAACTGTTTCACTGTGGAAGCATTTGAATGATGACTAGGAACACGTGTTTGGAAATTGATGAATAATACAGCACAGGTAGCATTTAATGATTTCTCTTGTCAGCTGCCATCCCATAATTTAACATCTTGAAAAGTGATTTTTATTTTCATTTCAGTATAAATCTTTATATCTGTCTAATGGCACTGCCAGCAAGACAAGGAGGCGGCAAACAATTGGATGAAGAGCTATTCTGATTTAATCTCAGGTATCCGAGTGTCTTTTCACCAGCTTAAAACTGTGCTGATGGATCACTTTGTTCACTGAGAGCATGTGGATAATAAAATGGAAAGCAAGAGGCCAAAAGCAGAAATTATGAATATGCAGATAAAAGCATTGGTACCATATGCCACTATTATTGCTGTTGGCTCTTGGCTTTTCTAAGAAAATGCAGCAGAAGGCAATGACGGGAAACATTCTCATAATTACTCCGGTTCCTCAAAAAGAAAGGGACCTTGACAGAGAATTTGAACCTCTCTTATGTGAAATTTGGAGGTATTAAATCAAATCTAGTGTATGTTGTACCATGGTAAAGTAATTTTAGCACAGATGTCACAGGGAATTACAGCATTCCTGAACAGTGACTTTTTGATTGCTCCTAGGGTAGCATTTTGTACCCTGTTACTGACGCCTGCTGCCGTGGTGCTGAGATTACCGCGTCTGTTGTTCTCAGGCGGTTACCCCAGGCTACACACAGAGCAAGCTCATTCTTCTTTTTGCCATGGTATTTGTCAGTCTTCAAAAACTTGCACCGTGTCTTTCTTCGGTTGCTGAACTGTAGCACAATGTGACTTTGGTTGCTGGAGTTACAGTTTTCATTTTTTAACAGTATTTAAAAAGTGATACAGAAAAGAGTTAATGGAAGAAATTATTAGACTTTTTATTTCTCCATAAACCTGACTCACAGTAAAAGGAATGCTCTGGATATAACATTTTTATCCTTATCCATTAACAGTGTCAGTAGTAGTGTTTTAAATCCTGTTTTTATGAGTGCAGTATTACAAATGAGAGTGACTTCTTAAGTAATCTACTTCATTATTTAAGTTACGATCTCCTCTTTCCTCACACTTCACTTTTGTGGTTTGCTTTAGTTGATTGTGGTTTTTAATATGTTCTAAACATACATAGCTTAGTTCAGCAATTCTTTATAACAAGACAGGTAACTAGGCAAGATGCTGAATGTGGGATACTTCTGTCATGGAAAAAACCCCACTCACGACAAACTGGAGCCATGCCAAGTTATCCAGAAACCTTAAATAGCTAACTGTAAATGTGGATACCAATTATTCAATATTTTGATGTAAATAGAAACTTTCAGTTTATTTTGTTTATTTTTTGCTACTATTTGGACAGCTTTGTGTTAGCATTAGTGAAATAGCAGCTTTAATGGAAAAGAAAATGGGATTTCTTTTAAGACTTAGCTACTTTAAAGTACTTGCACTGTTAATTCCTGGCTTGATATCTGAAGGTGCATAAGACTGAATCAAATATTTATTAGCATGCTCACAGCCCAACTTGGATTCTCAGCTGTCCAGAGCTACCTTAATGAGAAAAGAGAGGATACGTAGCTGCCCTAGAAACAGACATTGCTCCTGCTACCATGACCTGCATGACGTTAAGGACTGTGCAGAACTCAACTATTATTCTTGGATAGTGTTTCTAGCTGCTTAGAGTGGTCAGTAGTGTCTGCTGAAACATTTCACTGAACTGTATGCTGTGCAATATTCCATTAAAACACTATATGAATTTTCAGGAACCTCCTTGACCGTAGCTACATTGTTTTCTAGTTCTACCTAGAAATGAACGGAATAAAAATAATATTCTATTGTATTTTCCCAACACTATGAGAATTGTTGAAGATGGTAATATATACCTTTTATTTGCAAGATGTTTACAACAATTGCTTTTCTAAAACTAGAAATAATCTTTGTATTTATGTACTAGAATCTGAAAAAGGAGACTTCCAGGAGTAACAGCTTATGAGACAGATTTTTTTTCTCTTAGGATGTATTCAGATCACTATGGGTATAATCAATTCACCTGTCTTAAGTCAAAATTCAGATGAAATAATTGGAAATGTCATGTGTATATGAGATGTCTAAAGGACTTAATCAAAATGTACCATCAAAGTCTCTATTATTACATAAGTATTATTATGTAAGTTTTGAGGGAGCCTTATACTGAAGGAAAGATATATGCAGAGCAAAACAGAACTCCTGTTAGGTCAATTAATCTTTCCAGCAAACTATATATATTCCTTTGTTTTATTTATTTTTATGAAAAGCTTTCTTGTTTATTGCCTCTTCATTTCCAGTTCATTTCTGAACCCTTTCTTTGAATATATGTAAAGCTGCAGCTCCCTCCCGAATGACATTCTCTTTAGTAAGACTGCTGGTAAACTTACAAGATGTTAAAAAAAATTGTTTGTTTTTCCTATAAACTTGGCTGAAAGCACATGCTTTTTTATTTTGTGTTTCAGTTAAGAATTACTTGTAGTTAGGCTTCTTCCAAAACGTTTTATAAATTCACACAATCTCCTAAAAGAAAAGATATGCTGCTAAATTTTTCTACTGTGTTCACCTTCTGGGTAGAAAGATTATTGATATTTTTCTCACTACTCATGAAAATATGCAAAGAACATTTGCATCCTTTGGAGAAAAGTGAAATAAATGATAGCTATAGCTAGCATACTCAGTAATGAGAGCTCAGATGTTGCTTTCTATGATTTCCATGTTGACTTAGTTCCATTCTGTAAGAGATAATAAGATAGCAGATAATTTCCAGTAAAATAAGAAAATTTAGGCATGATTATGTGTGTAACATTGGAGAGGCAGAGCAAAGGAAAAAGTATAGTCAATACAGGCAGCGTATCCTTAAATGTAGCATGTCCTGTGCTATAGGAGATTTTGATAGGCATTCTTACTGCCTCAAATCTTTTTCCATGATGAAGCATTCAAGTAACAGACCTTTCTAACAAAATGTTGCAAAGGAAACGCACTGAAACCTTTTCCAAAAGCTTCCTTACTCTTTCAGGTACAACATGAACCTGTTGCTGTACACTGGCACTTGCATAGTAGTTCTTACTAATATTTATTACTATTTTCCTGTAATAACCCTGAAATTACTTTCCACAGTGAAGACACTTAATTTTCTGCATACTCTCTTGGGCCAAGTTGCACTTTGCAAGCCGTGTTGTTTTACGTACAGTGTAGATGGTAAGTGCAGCCAGTTAAACTCTGTTTCTCTGTATTTTCTGCAGTTCTTTGCAGAGCTACAAAGGGTAACTTAACCAAAGTTGATAGCTATGAACTGGAGAAGTATGCTTTTTCCACCCTCCAGTGTTAGTAGAGCAAACAAGAAACTTGCCAGCAAGGTAGCTGCAACCATTGGATGGGAATGATTTGGCCCAGATCACGCATCTGAAGAACTGGAACCTGAAACTGGCTGAGTATTATAAAGCCTTACATAAAATATACAAGCTTGGTCACATGGGGTCCAGCCCTAGGTTTTTCTGGGCCAGTACCCTGTCTCTGACAGTGGCCAAAATTGCCCACAGGCACTGTGTAGCGCAGAGGGAGTTGGGGTGTCTGTATAGTTTGAAGTTTGATGATTTCTCTCCCATTCATTTGCTCTGTCTCCTCTTGAGTCTGTGTAAACTGTTAGAGTAGCATGGCAGGAGTTTTCACACGTGAATTGCATGTGCACAAAGCAGCACCTCTTTCTCTTGCGTTCAACCTACCTTCTGCTGACCTGAATTCATGGCAGCCAGTGACATATCAGAATGATTCTTATTCATGGTATTCATGGCTTAAAAATCTCTTCATGGTTCTCCCTATTTTGTTTGAGTTGATTGTCCTTGACCTTCTTTGTGTTGCACCATGGAATTATACAGTGGCACAAGATGCCTTTTTTGCTTTGTGTTCCTTTCCTAATCATTTCCTAACAGCTGCCTTGCCTGGGAGGTCAGCTAATGCTTTCATCAGCTGACGTTTTCATGATCAGTTCAAAACTCTTGTTTGTGAAAGAGTACGGCCAGTTTGGATCAGTATCCTTTATGCTGGCTCGCACGCATCCTCATTTTTACTCCCTGAGTAATTTGATATCCTCAACAAATTATTTACTCAGTTTTTTACTAGATTAGGTGTCCCTGTGCAGGTGTTGGCAGTGGAGGCCATAGGCACCCCTGTGAGGCAAGGCTGCAGCAGTCCTGTGCTGGACATGGGTGGTTCCAGCCAGATCTGCCTGGTTCCAGCGGGCTCCACGGCAGGAGGAAGAGGGAGCAGCAGAGAGGAGCTTATATCTTTTAAGCTTATATCTTATTATTTGCCCAGTAATACACAACATTATATGGATACTTATCCTTCCATTTACAATGGCATTACTAAAGACAGGGAAGATACATTTTGATAGATTAATTTTGCATGGCAGATGCAAAATGGATTTTAGAAATAGTCCCAGAGAATGGGTGAAAGCTGCCTGGTCTCCCTAACTGCTTTTCTTTTTGCTTTTGGCTGGCACAGAGCAGCACATGCCATGGTAGCTTTGAGGCTACTCATGGCTGACTGATCATCTGATTACTGCCCTTTAACTGACTTGTGAAATGGGCAGAATAGCTAAAATTTAAATTCTCCCTGCTCTCTTCTGTCAGGGCGCTAATTGGTCACAGCTCTTTACTCAGTCGTTAGAGTTCACGAAGATAAAAGTTAAATTTATGAAACCTTAACTTCATCAAATTTGATTGATCTAGTGAGTTGAAAAACTATTGCAGGACTGACAGATGATGATGGACAAACAGAGGGAGTGTGATATGCATGTTTTTATTTTTTAGGAAAGCAGGAAAAAGCCAAGATAAAACTTGTACTTTCTAGTACTTTCTAGTACTAAAACAAGTACTTTCTAGTTTGTTACATAATCTCTCAAATAGCCTAACCATAGTGAAAAAAAATATCTTAAAATTGGATGTTGGTTTGAAATAGTCAAATACTTATATGCTTGTAACTGAACAGTTTTAATCTGTTCTTTTGAGCCACTTCGCATCCTCATTAAACCAAACATTTAATTTAGAATGATGTTCTTCAGCAGCACAGACCTCAAAAAATTAGGATTTATCTTACTGCTCTATTTCTGTGTTTTAAACAATGATAATTGTTTAGGAATATAATCTGTCGAGATCTCTCCTGCTGAGTATATTACAGCTGTATGGAAGTTGCTTGGAAAACCTTGGAGATACGCAGCTTTTGAATCTTATATCCAAATATAATCTCTAACATGTAACAGTACACACCTTGCATAGATCGTGATTTGGGTTTTTGGAGGGTATCTAAGCTGGGATCTTGAGAGTTCAGAGAAATCATATTTGACCAACAGACTCTTTCCGTACAACTGGAAAATATCATCAAAATTTACTGCATAAGAGAGGTTTCCAGTACTCCTGATTTACGAGATCTTAAACTGAAGGTTATTTTTTAAATAATGAATGTTAACTTAGGTGACAAGTGGATGCTAAAATTGTGTATCACTAATGCTTGGCAGAAATCGCATAGGCTGGTGGTTGGTTTGTACACCTGGAAATGACAGTCTCCCACATATTTCCTAAGGAGTGTATATTGGGTATTCTGGGACACACATTTGGTAGGTCTGTTGTTTCTGACATTTCTGTGATATAAATAAGGACAAACTCTGCTGAACTCAGTTGACTTATACCATGAATATTTGGAAGTGAATTGGGTTCATTTTTTTCTGTGTTTAAATTGTTCCACAGATTTTAATTACTGGACACTCTCCCTGCTTGAAGTGGAGCTAAGCATTATGGAGATGTTATGGAACCTCTTTTGCAATCATGTTATTTTAATGTTTCCTACAGATAAAAAAAACCCCTCAAAACATATTTAGATAAGTAGAAGCATACAGTGTAAATAACTTCACTCGATTTTTATTGAAAACTCTCGAAGAGTTTTCAGACTATCAAAGCCCAAACGTGGCACACAATATGCAAGATCCTAAGTATTCATACGGTAAAGATAGCTAAGCTGAATTCCTTCCTCTTGTGTAAACAAAGTTGATCAGGGGCTAGAACCAGATGACATCCAATGGTCCAGTCAAATCTATTTATCATACCTGATGAATATGATGGGGTCACAGCCTTGGTGGAGAAAGGAAGGACAACTGATGTCATCTACCTGGACTTTTGAAAAACGTTCAATATGGTCCCACACAACATCCTTGTCTCTGAATTGGAGAGGCATGGATTTGATGGATAGATCAGTCGGTGGATAAGGAACTGGCATGATGGTCACACTCAGAGAGTTGTCGTCAATGGCTCAATGTCTGAGTGGAGACCAGTGATGATCAACATTCCTCAGGGGTTGGTGTTGGGACCGGTACTGTTTAACATTTTTGTCAGTGACTGGACAGTGGGATTGAGTGCACCCTCAGTGTGTTTGGGGATGACACCAAGCTGTGTGGTGCGGTTGATACCCTCGAGGGAAGGGATGCCATCCAGAAGGACCTGGACAGGCTGGAGAGGTGGGCCTGTGTCAACCTCATGGAGTTCAACAAGGTCAAGTGCAAGGTCCTGCACCTGGGTCGGGGCAATCCCAAGCACAAGGACAGGCTGGG
>NW_010246870.1:45613-48419 GCF_000690775.1 Eurypyga helias
GCTGGGGGGTTGGAACTAAGATCCAATCTTTAAGGTCCCTTCCAACCCAAATCATTCTATGATTCTATGATAAATTGTCCTATCATTCTGATTTTAAAATTTAATGAAACCTACTTTGTTATATCTAAGTTTATTAATAGAAGCAAAAGTGCTCTACATGGGGAGAAAGGATAGTGGCACTTGAAATGATGAAATGAAGGATATCTGAAAGTATCCTAAAGCTTGGAAGTCATTATGAAAAATCATGATCGAGGAAGTTGGCACTGCCTAAAAGAAAGAGTAAAAGCTGACCTGGCATTAGCTGCAAAGAACATTACAGCAGCTAAAGTGAATTTTGTAACATTGCAAAATTTAGACAGCTTTACAGACAGAAATTTTCTTATATGACCATGGGCTGCTGTAGGTCCAAATAAGCCAGTGGAGTGGAGTCGGGCAGTCACTGAATCTGATGCAGTGTGAGGATTTAAGAGAACCTGTTATCCTGGCTTTTTGTCACAAATGCCAAAGGCATTACCTTTTCAAATCACAAAGCTTTCAATGGTCAAATATCTGCAGAAAACAAAGCACGTATCTTTGGTTAAATTACTGCGGTGAGCACAGATTAATACTGCCAGTAAAACTGAGGTGATGATAATTGGAGTATTGAAGAATGTTTACTTTAATATTCGCTCTGCCAAACACCAAAGCACTTGATTTACATCCTCTGCCTTTTGATTATTTTATAAACCACCTAAAGATGAACATTAACATTTTGCAGTTTGGGAGTATGATAATTAGGAAGGTAAAAGACTATAGAGAATGATTTTTGGACATTTTCAAATAGCTGTTACTGATCAAAAGCAGGTGAACGTGAACTCCAGATCCAGCGCTGGAAGGAAGCATGTGAATATATTACCAGGGTATATTGGTGTAAGGACACGTGGAAGTGACACTGGGGACTTGCAAACTGTAAGAGTCCTAAAATTGGTTTGGCATTGTAAGAAGACAACTGAATGCAGCAGGGGTCATGGACCTATGATATGGGAAAGGGGACCGTTGGGCTGGGGTTCATAATCACTTGTCAACCCAGTATAAACACATTTGTCTTTTCCGTGGCAAGACAGATTCTAACTGAATTGCTGATTTAGTATTTAACTATTAAGTAGTAACTGAATTGCTTATTTGTCATGAGCATATTTAGTGAGTTGCTGATTTACTGTTTAGAAGGTAATAGGATAAACAATGCAATAATGTTGCAGTTAAGGCAGAGTGAGAATGAAGTTGCTGGTTCTCTCCGAGTCCTTCTGACCGGGATAGCTGCAGGACAAAGGGAGAATGCCTTGTTATCTTTGGGTCGGTCTTGGAACTGAATCTCAGCAGGGATGAGGAATAGTCTGCACAAAATGGGAAGTACTAAAGGGTGCAGCTCATAGAAGCCCAGAGATATAATGGTAACTTTCAGAAGTGTGACCTGCAAAAGGTGATGATTGATGATCATTGTTGAGCATTGATGATCCTAGCACTGGAGAATTGACTGCTGTGGAGGTGAGCATCAACTCTGTGGCCACCTAGACATACCAGGCAAAACACTGCCAAAGCCCTGTGCTGTGAGTGTGGATTGCATGGACCAACAGAGAGGTGTCAAATATTTATGGGTTGGGAGAAGTCAAGGATTTGGGAACACTTGTCATGATTATAACACTATGCTGGTAATAGTAATTGTACCTGTATGCTGCCAAGTTAATCTTAATAATACACAGCTGAGACAAACATAACTGACAAAATAGTATGCTATTGCTAGACCTGAGATATCATAGTTATATGTTGCAAGGTTATAGGGTATAAGCCATGGAAGGTTTGCTACATGTATATCTTAGGCTGCAAGGACAGAGGCTGTGACTGCCTAATGCTGCTCACATTTTTGCTTTCCTAGTAACATCACAGAAAGTGATTAGGAGGGATCCGGGAGAACCCCCTGGAAGCCAGAATAACTGACTTGTAGTGAAAGATTTAATGAACTAAATTTATTTGCATGTCCAAGTGAAAATGAATTTTAGTTACCAATAACATATATATGGAGAATAATATTCTAGTAGTTGATGGCTTATTAATCTAGTAAAAAAACCAGGTGTAAAATATTTGGCAACCAACATGACACAGTTATACTTGAGTGGAACCCAGGAGCACATTCGTACCTCTCTAACTAGTTAACTTAGCCATGGACACAACCTACCTAAGGATGGTTATCAAAAATCAGGAATAACTATAATTTAATCCTACATTTTGGAATTAATCTAGAAAAATATTGGTACTAAGGCCATTCAGAAGTGAGTAAAAAAAAACATTTCAAAGTAAAATGTAGTCATGTGAGATACATTGGTTATTGTTTGTTTCTGAAATACAGTATCGTTACATGTGTTTTATTTTCCCCTGGTGTCAGCTCAGTTAATCATTATTGTTGCTAAATCTGACATATTTTCTACATTGCTATGGCAAATGGGAAGATTTTGTACGACAGTGATGAACAGTGTAGTTGTCAAGATTTTTTTCCCTCTGATGGGTAGTAGGTGTTTATATTTCATCATATCTGCTTTGGGGGCTGCACTTGTCAGATTCCTACTCCATTCCAAGAAAGGAGGGTCCTGTCCACCGTTTCATAATGTCAGTAGATAATGTAGACAAGACAGGCAAAGTCTTTGCTGAGATCGCAAGATTAGATTAGACACTACTTTATGCTTTCCAAAAGGGAGAATGCTTACTTCTAATTTTATCTTTGCCTAGACTGTGCTTCCAATGGCAAAAGCTCAGCATTGAAACACTTTTCAGC
>NW_010246870.1:48469-69224 GCF_000690775.1 Eurypyga helias
AGGAATAGATTTATCAGATGCAATTCATTTTTATTGTCCAAAAAGGAAAGGTCTGGCAAGTGTTTTCTTGGAATCCTCATTGAAACGGCTGGATGTGAGTTTACTCTCCAAGAGCTAAATGTCACAGATTGTAAAAATTCTGACTTTTTTAATACTTTTTTTTTTTTTTCTCCCCAGCAGTACATTATGATTTGTTTTGGAATTTGCACTGGTGTTATGTGGAAATATAAACTCCAGTGGCATTTGTGCAACATAGTACTAAGAAAGGCTTAGTTGCTTCACTGTTTCTCTCTTGTTTTTCTCTTGGCTAGAGGTCAGGAAAAACACTATTTCATGGGAAAAGTCCACGTTTTTTAATCTCAGTGATTTTTTTTTTATTAAGAAAGGAAACAATAGGTAATCTCTTACATTTCCAGTGGCACAAAATCAGTTACCCAGTAAAACTGGTAAGAGGGATCACTGGGGATACTAGCATATTCTCTTTGAGCAATGTGAATAGCTGACTAGAGGATATACTTTCAGTATATTCCTCTGAATGCCATTCATAAAAAAAAAAAAACAAAACCAACAAAAAACAACGCACTACTCCAACTATACACAAATAGTAGATCAGTAGCTTCTTGAGAAGAATTTTGAAAATTCTAAGAAACAGAAAAAAGGAAATGGCATAGACATAACTGTCACTGGCAGAGCAGAACATGAGACTAATTTTTTCTTTATGGTTTTTCAAGAACCACATTTTACAAAACCAGTTGCAGATGATAATTTAGTCCCTGCAGGAAAAACAAAGAGAAAAAAAGTCAGATTTCTGCTCAAGAAGGGATCAAAGTTTTGTCAATATGTGTAAAATAAGAAAAATAGACTTGGAAACTAATGGAAGAGAGGATTGTGCAACCTGGATGAAACTAGAACACATCATAAAATCATGTTCCTTTTTTAGGGAGGTCATATAGGAAGTTGGTTTCCTGATTTTTATTATTATAAAGGTTTAATTAATTTCCATTTTATTTGTTATGTGGTTTCCTATTCTTATTAGCTTTCAGACTAGCAAGCCTCTTGATATAAAATAACAATTTTTACACGCACACCTGGAAAACTGAGAAGGTCAATAGTATAGCTACAAAAGATTTCTAGAGCAGTAGGACAGATTAAACTTTACTCTAGCTACAGAAAATCAGGTGATGTCACAGAATTAAATTCCTTTTGAAACAGGTTTAACTCACTGATGCAGTGAGACAAAAACTGGACATCCAGCATGAAAGAAAGTATGCTCTTTGTATGCTGTAAAGAGGTTTTCCCCATCATTTTCAGTACTACAATTAAAGGAAGCAGAAGGAAAATGAATAGTTCTACATATGTAATATGGTTCTGATAAATTATCCTATATCTTCATATGCACTTTAACTTGAATTGTGTATGCTAGTGCAGATTGCCTACTTCCTTTAGGCAATTTATTTTTTTTATCAAAGGTTTTATAGCTAATCCTTATTTATCAGAAGAAAGCATCTTCGATCACAACTCATTTAGGCTTTCATCCTCTGAGATGCATTGCCCATATTCTGAAATACACAAAATCAATATGTAATATGTGAAAGATTTGCCTGTGGTAAAAGGTCAAGAAAAAGAATTTTTCTCATAGCTGTTGACATAAACACTTGGAAGTGAAATATTTTTCAAGGTTTTTTGTGTCACACTTGAAGTCACATTGTGTGATATAATAATCAATAAAGACCACGATGATAATAATTTCATTCTGTCTATATCAGTGCTTATGAGCATTGCTAATAAATCTTCCTTTGTCTGCTACAGGGTTGGTTAGCTGTGGTTACCAAACAGAATGTTTTATTCTAGAAACATTTTCTGTTTCAGTACAAAATTATAATGTTGAAAGCATTTTTAAATTTAAAGTAGAAAGAGGTATTACTTTTTTCCCAGCTGATAAGACTCAGTAGAGAAATATATAAGTTGCAAATTTTGCTCTAAGCAAAAAATAATCTCACAGGTATATTTATTTATTTATTTATTTAACATGTGAGAAGGCTAATGTCAAGTATTCACTGTGCTTGAGAAACTCTGGTTCTCTGAAGTATTCTTTGAGATTTGAGATACATACTAATCATGGAATAAATCATAAAGAAGGTCATTGAAGTGTAGAGAACACCAGTCTGCTTCAAAAAGGACTGATGGTTTTGAGAAGTACTGTTGAGTGAATGTAGTGGCAATATATCCACATTTGTGGAGAGACAGGAATTCTGCAAAAAGCTTTGCTGTGTTCTGCAGAAAATGCTCTCAAAAACTCCCCCCAAAACATTATGTATTTTACTGGTCATTACTTTCGTTCATTCTTAGTCTTGTGTAGATTTTACATACTGGAAATCAAAATAAGTTAATTAAACTTGTATTAATTTATTTCTTTAAATGCAAGGATGTGTACGGTGCTCTAAATTGCAAAGGTTAATAAGACACTGGTAGTCTGACATTGGCTGTTAAAACCATAATAATGTGTCTGTTGGTCCTGTAGCCAGGAAAACATACATGCATTATGAATTTACTTGATATCGTTTCCTAATTTAATACTGTGTAATGAAAAATTATTGATGAATAGTCCACTGAGAAAGCCTCTATTTTTTCTTTATAATATCCTGAGCCTTCTAGTATAATGTAATTTAACCTCTTCCTTTAAGATGCCATTTCTGTAAAACAATTGATCTTTACAAACCATTCAGGGTGGTTGTCATAGAATCGTAGAATAGTTGGAAGGGACCTTTAAAAGTCATCTCTGAATCAGAAGAGACTGAGCAAAGATATTAAATCATGTAGAAAATGCTGCTTGAATTTTGCATTTCTAAACCAAAAAAGCATTATAGTTACTTTACTCAGATATTTTTATACCTGAATCATAAAAATTCAAACTTATTCTGCTTTATTTTGTAGGTGTTCCTGAAAATGAAGTTGAGAGCTAAGCTCATGGTGCTGCCTGCAGGTCGTTACGTTAAGGATTGAAATGAACTTTGGAAACCCATTTAGAATGTCTTGGCCAGAAAAAGTAAGAACTAAATTTATTTTTTAATGTTGTTGGTTTTTTTTTTTTTTAATGTTCAGCTGGTGCTGAAGTATAAAGGCCATAAACACTCCACAGAAGGGTGTTACAGACTCATGCAGGGATGATTTACAGAGACTGTGAATTGGTATAACCCAAAGCTACGGAGCATTTGGTCTTCATTCAAGCAGCAGTAGTTCATACTTTAAACGCTAGGTATGTGCAGAAAGCCAGGCAAGGACCCAGCTGTAACTCCGGGAATTTGCTTGTGTTTATGACTGAGGCTGAAGGGAAAGAACTTCTTTTCCTAGGGGATAAAATGGGACAGGAACCTACATCAGTGCAGTTTTATAGAAGGCAGCATGCATTCACTGAAGTAGCTAGCATTTTTTTAGACTGTTATGCAAATCATCTAACATATATTACAATTTTATATAAAATCATTATGCCTGCCTGGAGCCCATTAAACAGACAAACCATCAAAATGCTCCTCCCCTTAACCAGATTAAACTGCTCCTGACAAATTTATTGTAACAGTCACTGAATGACCACATTGCAGTTACCCTAACACATCCCTCTTTTTGAAATTTAGAAAACAATTGTAAGACAAAGTGGTAGACAGGCTACTGGAAGAGATGGTTTTACAAAATATCATAAGCCTGAGGTAACTTTTCAACAAATCTGTTTATTGTTGTTAGTGGGTTTCCATAGTAGCATCAGAAATAGGTATTTTTAACTAGAAATTCCTAAGTAATAATGACTTTGATTCATTAAAAATGAAACGAACACCATATTATGTCACATTAGGTTGCTGTAAACCTATTGAATTACATCTTTATATTTTATACCTCCATTTTAAAATACTAGTTAGAAATAGTTATTTAATGATAGCAAAAATTAATCATAGTAATATATGAAGCCAGATATAGCTTCAGCTCTCCTCAATTTCTTATTGTAGACTTCATTCATGTGACAAAAGGTCTGAGACTTTACATGGACCTGTGAATAGAGATGTTGAAAAAAAAGACAATTACACAACAAAGAATATCAAGATCTCAATATCACATGATGAAAATATTTCCTTTTCAACTTTAATATGCAACAATCTGGAGAGTTGTCTGTAAATGCAGATACCAAATCAGGAGTATGAAATAGGTATACACAGAAATAGAAAAAAATTCCATTCTAGGAAAGACTTGAATACAGAATCTCAGCAAATTGTACTCTCCAACAACAAATACTCCATTCTCCTATAAACTGAACGACTACTCATTTTGCTGGTCTCGGAGGGCTACTCACTTTATGTGACGTGTATAGGCAGTGTAGACCTGAAGGCCCAGTTGCATGCAGAAGCACAAAGATTAAATGCCCAGTGTCTGCAGAAGGCACAGCTCAGCACCGATTAGACAGAGTATGGTAGGATGCACTTCAAGTGCTCCAGCCTCTCAGAGCAGTGAAATAGTAGGCCAGACTCCAGTCCTGAAGGTGGCCAGGAGATTGAATGCAAGGAGAATTTTGTTTCTTATCTATAGACTGAGAGTTAATCTCATCCAGCTTCAGATGTCTGCAATACAGGTATCTCTATCTTAGCTAGATTTCTTTTGAACTAAAGAGCAATAGGCACTTCTAGGCTGTGATTCATCAGACCTATTTCTGGGTTGGTTTTTTTTTAGGAAAAGATTATGTGACTCTATTGTAGCATTGTGAGCTGGCTGAAATGACAGATTTTGCCCCCTAGGAAGTAAAGATATTTCAAGCTGTGATGTTCTGTGGGAATTTTTTGATGAATAATTTGATTTTAAGCAATCTACTGCTTTCATCCTGTTTGAACTAAAGCTTTCAAAGTGGGCTAACCATTTGAATCTGTAATGGGAGGTTTTATGAATAACTCTTATTTGAGAATTTTGTGGTTAAAATCTTTGAACATGAAATACTATATCTTGCCATCACATTACAACTTCTTTCCTTCACTGAGAGACTATGAAACCCAATGAAAGAGTAAGAAGAACAGAAATTATGTTGAAGTTTAAGCCAAAAGATAATCATGAACAATTAAAATAAAATATCGTTCTATTGAGTTCCTCAAATTTGTTGATCAGGAGTCTGTTAGTACAATACCAAAGTGGTACCTCACATCTTATACTGGGTTTTTTTTTCCTCAGTGCTGGGTGTACAGGAGTTATCAAGCTTTCCTGCAAATAGACTTGATGTTCAAAGTGTTGTCATGTGTACTGACTTTGGCTGGGATAGAGCTAATCTTCCTCATAGTTGCTCCTATGGGGCTGTGTTTTGTATTTATGTTGAAAACAGCGTTGATAACCCCGAAATGTTCCAGCTGTTGCTGAGCAGTGCTTACATAGCATCAAAACCTTTGCTGTTTGTCATACTGCCCTGCCAGCTAGCAGGCTGGGGAGGGCACAAGAATCTGGGAGGGGACACAGCTTGGACAAGTGACCCCCATTGACCAAAGCCACATTCCAGACCATATGGCGTCATGCTCAGGAATAAAAAACAGAGAGGCGGGAGTTTATGGAGGTTATCCAACTTTTGCTCAGGAACTGACTGGATATCTGTCTACCCATGGGAGGTGATGAGTGAGACGCCTTTGCGTCATTAGTTTTGTCTTTTCTTTCTCTCTGCTTGCACTTCTCCTTTGGTTATTATACAGTTTTTATCCTTACGCCAAGTTTTCTTGCTTTTAATCTTCCTGTCAAAAAAAAATTCCACTCTGGGGGGGCAGGGAGGAATGGAGGAGCAAGTGGGTGGCTGTTGTGGTGCTTTGCTGCCCACATCATGCAAGGCCTTTTTCACCTTTTTCATCTTTAACATAATTATCTAACACATCTTAATTTCTGGCAGGAAATTCTTTGAGTGAAACTTCATTCTCAAAATTTCTATTTTGACAAAACTGTTTCATTTTCCACCTATTTAGAATGAAATCTGTCATTCATGTACGTATGTGTGCACGCATATATATAAGCTACAGTTATTAGGGGAATAAAACTTGTAATAGAATGCTAAACGATGTCCAAATTATGTTTTATTTCACTGATTATTGGACAATCAGAATCTTGAGTTTTGAATTCCTTAAAGCTAGGCATATACCATGTTTCTTGGACATTGGAACATGTCATATATTCATGTATTTATTCTATGTATTTGGATATGAGTTCAGTATATAATCAGTGTACTGATGTCCAAATTTAAATTAATTTACCTTATCATAAATAAGGTAAATAAATCACCTTATGATTTGCCTGCTAACTTCTGGATGATACTTGCTGGCTTCCATGAATTTTGTTTTTCTCTGATAGCTTGTGCAGTAAAAAGTTATCAAGAACAACGTATCAATTTGAGTGCATTGCTAGCTATTTTTTAAGATAATAAGTTCAGACAAAAAGAGACAGTATGCATATATCCACACTGTCCCTAAAGGAACACCTGGGAACATTTTGTGAACTTAAATACATTACACCAAATGAAAAGAAAAGGTATATGAGTGCTGAAAGTTCATCCATTCTGTTCTGTCCTGCTGTGGCACAGCAACTTGTGTGCACTAGCGTGGCTCTACAGCTTCCGTCCAGGCTGGTGTTTCTGTAGGCCAGATGCATAGACCTAGGGGAAGACGATGCAGTAAAGAGCATCAGGGGATCCTGTGTGTCTTCTCACAGCTGCAGCTTGGCACAGCATCCTCTTCTCTGAATCCAAGCCCATTGGGCTGAGGAAAAGGGACCACTACTCCATGCAGCTGCACAGCTGTGCAGTTCCTGTTCAGTCTCTATCCAGTCCTGCAGTGGAGAGACCACTGAAATTTTACAAAAGACATACCTAAATCCCCTAGTCTGCTATTGCAAATACCAGCTTTTACTTTTGTTCAACTTCACCTTTTTTTCCCACTTTGTTTACATGCTATCTCATTGTGTATATTTGTCTATTTTGGCCATGGCTCAGGGCCAGAATTGTCTTGCTTTTGCTTCTCTGCAGTGTGTCATACAAATACATGCTATATAGGTTAATATATACACCAACTCAATTATGTTTCTCATTTGTCTTTTCCTAACAAGCATAAGACTGATCATCTTAGATTTTTTTCTGTTTCTGAACTGAATATATTAGGAAAGAATGACCAAATGCTCCTGTCTGTATCGCACTTATTTCTGGTTATTACCAGAGGCGTGAGAGCTAGAGAGATGTTTCCTGGTGAGCAGAGGAACATGAGAGTTGAGAGGAGTTTAATTAACCAGCATGGAGAGGAAAGAATATATCTTGTGGCAGATAGAAAGTAAGAAAAATCAATTTGTTTGTACTGGCATTATCACCCACAGAGTATCACTGCTAACAGGAAAAAGGGCCACACTCATACTGAGAAGATCCACAAGTGGAGAGACCAAGAATGCATGTATCTTACAGAGAAGAATGTTCACTTAAGAATGAGATGTTTCTGTGACCTTTAACAGAATCTGGAGACCTGAGTTTTTTATATCACTGATGATGATTCTAGGCTGGTTAAAAAAGCAGTAGGAGCGAAGAAACTCTGGGAATCAAATACATTCTTCATATGAAAATATCTAAAATAACTTAAAAAGCAGGAGTTGGGAAGTTTAAATAAAGAAAATGAATAATAATGCACTATATTAATCCAGGAAAACAGGTAATAATTATTCCCTTACAAAGAGATGCAGCAGTGTAATATTTGGCTGCTTACGTGTTTGTTTTGTGGGTTTTTTTGTTTGTTTGATTTTGTGTGTGTGGTTTTCTTTTTTTTTTTTTTTTTTAGAGACAGTTCTGTTTATCAGTATTATTTATTCTGGTGAGGTGGACTATGGAAACCTGCATCCATTGCAAAATCACACTGGGTTTTTGCAGTTTCTGGTGGTTCTTAAGCAGAACATCTATTTACTCACTAGTATTAATATTAAAGATCTGAAACTCATGAAGTTGTTTATGTAAGTATTTTTAATTAGGTAGCTAATTGGTTAAAAATGAACCAGAGAAGACTTTTATTTGGGGAACTTACAGATTTATTCTTCATTCCCTGTCCAATAGCTAAACTCTATGACTAATAATAGGAATCTCAGATTAAATATTTTGAACAAAGGGAGGAAAAAACCAAAACGTTTTCAGCACTGAAGCAAGCTGGTTCCTGACAGCCAGTAGATGTCATTCTATCTCTATTTTAAGGCCAGTTCCTACTGTTCTCATGATATTTTTCCAAATCACAAATTGCAGGGGGAAAAACATTTGAGTTTCACTTTCATCTGATTAATGCACTAGTTTATGTCTTTCTTTTCAGTTATGTAAGGTGTCAGGGTGTGAAATTAGAACTTTTGATGCAACTGAAGCTGATAAGCTATTGTCACTCATCCATTAGTACTGTTTTATTTATTTGTTTGTTTGTACAAGGGGTTTGTAAGCTTTGTGCTGTGCATGATTTTCCTTTCTTCGCTTTCTTTTTTCTTTACAATTTCCTTTTTCTTTCTGAGCAGGTTTCCTTGATACTGTTCCTGTAGTTCTTTTCCTATCACTTCTCAAGTTGTCAAGGCCACATACAAGAAGAGGATGCCCAGTGTCACACATGAGAATGGTCTGATGCCACATGGAAAGGGAGGTTTGATACTTGATATCTGAGTAACCATATTGTTAACTATACCCCAAACACAGAGCCCTGCTGACAAAGGTAGAAAATATAAAGAATTTAATCTACAATAAGGATTTTGCAGTCTTGCTAAGCTAAGCAATTTGAAATTAGTCATTTCACTTCTGCCCACAAAAACACAGTGCCTTTGACGTTGGTGTGGGCAGAGGGGCAAAACATTGAGACTATAAGGATACTGACTTGCATCTTTTTAATGCCCACAGCAGCATGTTCTGGTGAAAGTAGGAGGAAGCCAGACAAGCAATTCATTCTTTAGCCGGAGCAGTTCAGGTGCCAGGGCTATCAAGCTGGCAGTTTTAAAAATACTGAACTATTATTTTTGCTCTTTGGCAGCCAGTGTTTCACCTGGTCCTGTTCTGTCACGCAGGGACCCCATGTGTTTTTTGTTCACACTGAGCTGAGCCAGATGCTCACCAGAGTACATTAACTATGCTTCAGCCAAGAACATGCGCTCCATGGTCCTGGAGGAGCCATGAGTCCAGAGGTTTCAGAGCAAAAATACCTGAGTGTCTGCAGCATCAATAACAAGCATATGAACAGATGAAAGACAGGCCTAACGGGTGAAATTTAAGATGGGAGAATCTTAACTGGCTTTACAAAAGTAAGATTTTAAATAAGGGTGGAAGAATGCAGGAGCTATAAACTCCTCACAGAGGTACATTATTTAAAGTCTTTCTGTCTCAGCTCTTCTCAAAGGGCTTACAATATACATTACCTTTGAACCCAAAATGTTAAGCCTAATGGCAGTCTTAGTATCTTGGCTTGGGTCTTACCAATGCTGCTGCAGTTTCTCTCCTGGCAGTCACTGAGTGTAGTCGGGTGGTGATGGCATGAATTAATCTTCTGGTGTCAGAAGGAATCCCATGCTCTGGGTGAGCTCTGGGTAGTACATGCAGGGAATAACAGCCACAATCTACTGGTCTGGGTCTTGCTGTTCCTATTGCACTTGGGGCTCTGTGACAACTCATGCTAGTTTCCCACATACGTTAATTCTGCACTAATATCACACCAGTACTTCCCTTACCGGAAGGAATTTGACATAACAGAATTATGTTTCCCCTGGATCTTGGAGTTGTCATCTTAGGTAATTTTTCGTGACTGTGAACTACTATCTCAAGCAAACCTGGAATGAAAGCTAATAGGAATAGGGATACAGGGTGCGGTAAAACACAAGTGCTCACGCTATCATGTGCCCCATTAGCTTATTAAGTATATTAATGGCAAAAATCACAGTCAAGTAGTGCAGTGATACAAAACCAAGGAACAGAGTGATTGATGTTTTACAGGTACTGACCAGCAAAACGTCTGTCTGCTGAAGAATATCACAGTCATGGTACTGTTTGCAGAATCAGTTATGTAAGCAAGCAAAGTAAACGCTGCTCACTGCTCTGCCTGTGTAAAGTAGAGCAAACAAACAAAGATTTTAAGTGCAATGGGGAAGTTAAAATGAACCGAAGAATGTAAAGATACTATGAATAGAAGGAATCAAGTGCTAGGCAGTTTAGATCTGTCTTGAACAGCTGTAAGGAAGAGCATAGGAACAACTCACAACCTGTCAAGGAAATAAGAAAAAGGCTTAGGAAATAGGGGTTGTGGCAAAGGGTCTAGAGGATCAAAGATGTTAAAGCTCAGTTGGTTGGACAGAGGGCAAAGCTTTTGTTGTTCTGTGGTACACATCTGTATACATCTTGCTGAATGCTGTGCGTTTTTACTCACAGCACCAAAAATAATGAAATTGCATTTTACCTTTTAAGCTGTGACTCACTTCACTAAAGGGTCATTGCCCAGACAGTCTGAATGTGCCCAGCAGACAGAGCATACCAACACGGAATAGGAATCTACATGTCTGTGTCGTGACAAAGGAAAATGTAAAGATTTCAGCTTCTCAGGGGGAAAGCTGAAAGCTAATAGGGATCCTTTCAATTTGTGCCCAAAGAATGTTATTCAAAATTAATTCTAGGATGTGATTTGTGACTGACAATGTCTTTAGTACTGAGTATGTCTACTCATCGGCTGGAGTATGCTGCATCCCATTGCTGCATGGATTTAAAAAAAGGCTGAAAGTGGAAAAGGTTGAGAAGAGCCAGGAAAGGTCTGCAAGGTGCAGAACAAAGAAGGAGAGCCTCTAAAAATTTCCTGAGTCCTCTTTTCACCCACGAGTCATGCCGTGCAACACTGAGTTTGTGTGCACACTCAGGGACAAGGGAAGGGAATACATGCAGGTATTTTTGCTTCAGTGTGTTACCTAAAAAGGCAGGATAAATTGGATTCACAGAAATGGGCAGGGTCAGTCTGTGATGGTATCTGAGCAGTCTTTAGTGAGAAATAGGAGAACTGGGTGCCTAGAGAGAGAATGATCCTTCAGCTGCTTTTTCACAAAACTGTGAACCTGGCAGCACAGCAGGCCCCATCCTCTTCATACTGCACCCCCTGCATTCCCCCATTCCTGCAAGGACCATCAGGACATCGGTGTTTAAGATGTCTCTGCTCCACATACCCGTGGGTCAGCTCAGTCTGAAGCACTTAAGGGAAGACTGAAAGACCTGCAGTAGGCCTCCTCAGAAGGCTGTTTTCCTGCAGTATCTGCTGCACAGAGTTTTCTTTTACTTACGAGGAGGGGCCACAGGGGTAGAAAGAGGCTGACTAGGGGGGCTGCTGCTCCTCCTACCCCTTCCTCTCTTGGAGTTTTCATCAAACTTACATTGAAGCGGACTTCACACATTCTCAGCTATGCATGATTTGTTCTCGTCTGTACTTGTGCGAGAGTATGCACTATTTCTAGATGATAACAACCTATTAATGCGTCCCACTATGTACTTCAACAATTGTGTCCGATGAATCCGCTAAAGGAAAAAGTTGAGTTGGTGCCTTCATTTGTGCTGTGAATATGATCCATTTTTCTGTGTCCAGGGCTGTTACTGCAATAATAGTTTCACATAGAACATTTGCAAATTTGAAACGGACATTTTGCCATTCTTTCCTTCCTTTCTCTCTGCATGTTTAGTCAGGAAACATGTCACCCACTGTGGATACAGCTTTTACAAGTAGATGGCTCTTACTGTGCGCTGTGGTGTATAGATATCTTAAACTTACAGATGCTTTGGGGTTTGTAGGTCCAACTCCTCCAAAGCTGGTGCTTTCTGGGAGTACAGAGAGTTAACCTTTATTCATCTCTCTTCCTCTCCTTCTGTCTGTAGACTGCTTGTAATCTATATAAAAAAAGCCTTTACATGGGAATTTCTTTATGTATATCACAAAATCAAAGCAAGCCTTCCATTTACCCCTCCCTGCCCATTTCCACTTCCCTCTTTTTTTTTTAATACAACTGATATGATGAGACTTCTGTTAAGGAAAAAATAAAGTGATCAGCTGAAACATCATTACACCAGATGAACATCTCGTCCTTTCTAAAGTGTTTGTTTTCAGTTCAACATAGATGTGATATGTTGTACTTCTTACAGTATTTTTGGTAGGGTTTAGATGTTGTGAAAGAAGTAATTTTTGAATATTCCTAAAATTGTTCTAATTCATTTATTGGGAAAATATAAAGAAAAGTATTTGAGGCTCTGGTTTTCTTTGTTTCTTAAATAATTTTAAAGCTCTCTGGTAATCTATTAGGTATATTGTGCAGGATTTGTACCTAAAATGTCAATGGCACTGAATAGGTTTTGGTTTGCCTATTTCTTTTATGAGGAGAAATACAGTAACCTTTAGAGGTTTTTTCATTTTCTAGCTATGCTTTTTTGCTATGTATAAGTAGCCTGAAGAAATGACACCATTTACATATTCAGCTAAAAAAAAAAGGCATTTGAAATTAGCTATCTTTTAGTCTTGGTCACAGGCTAGTTGTGGATATAAGAACATTCTGTATATAATAAAACACCTGTAAAGAACCAGTTGCTATTCAAAATAACTCTGCTTGGAATAAACAACAGAAAGGTCACATTTGAGATAATAAATATTCATGTAATTAGGTTATATGCAGCTACACAGAATACAATAGCACCAATCACCATAAGTGATTGGAGTGTTTTCATCAAATTTAGTGATGAATGATAGACAAGAATATTGCCAAGTGGAATGTGTTCTTTGAATACCCCATGGTACTTGTTCAGAGTGGCTGTTCAGACTGTTGGGATCATTTACATCTCTTCGTTAAACCCTTGCCTTCCTCTTGTCTTCTGTATAGTGCAGTGCTCTTTGGCAAAGCACGGGTAAAGTTGCTTCCATTCAGCAGCTTTTATCATCCTTTTGGTATTAGAAAAGTTATCTGTACATGGCACCAGACAATAGAACACTAATCTGCTTTTACAGTTTTCATTATAGAAACAAGTCAGATAAATTAGTCACAACTTTTCCCTGTGCACAGGGCTACCTGCATTCCTCCCCTTTCTGCCTTTTTTGTCAAGGTTTTTGTAAAGTGTTAGTGCCTAAGTTCCATTTAAAACTATTACTTTCTGCTTCTCAAATTCCTTCTGAAATTCCAGCAGGATCCAGCACTCATTTTCAGCTCCAGTCCTAAACCGTTGTGCCCTGTGTAACAGTGCACAACAACAGCGGCCCAAAAGATCACTGATTTGTAGTGACGCTGGTTTCTAATGCACGGGTTACAAAATATAACATTATTATTCACCACATGTATTCATTTATCTTACACTGCATTACAGTAGTTTAAGCTGCAAGCTTAGCTCTGCAGGCAAGATACCGTGCAGGGAGATGGACAGTCCCATGGGGCCCTCCCTACATTTATGCTGTCTGAGGAAAAGCCTGATGTTCAGCACTTTGAGTGACAGGAAGTTTTGCCTAAAACAGCTAATTTGCTTATCAGCTAGCAATGCAAAATTGCAAGTATTTTATAGAAGAAAAAATCCTGAGCCAAGGGGATTTGGTAGACACGTTCAAACATGCCTAAAAATACAGCAAAGATGAAATAGTTCGCATTAATATACAGCTGCTCCTTCTTGGGATGAAAAGAGGAGTGTTCCACCCAAGGCAGTGTGCTGTATTTAACGTCATTGCTTATGTTATGGCTGTGTTAAACCCTGCACTGATGTGTAAAAGAACACCGGAGAATCTGGGCCCTGGATTTTATTAGCCCTCTTGGTACCTGTTTTGTAGACAGTAAGGTTGCGTTGCAAGAAGCTGCATGAGAGGTATGTTAGGTACCTGCCTGCAGTCAGGGACCAGAGCAAGGGCAGAGGAATCAGGCCCTCAGAACTGCGCCCCACGCTCTGTTGTCCTGCCCTCTAGAAGCCGCCCAGCTGTGGCAGGTTACAGGGCTCTAACAGATAAAAATCCCCCCAGAAGCAGGCGGGCACAGAGGAAGCTTATATATTGTATTTCAAACACATCATGACTGAGGTCTGACACTGCCCATAAAGTGCAAGAGGAGGAGGGCTGTGATCCAAGTAGGAAAGCGAAGGAATTGGTAACAGGATTGTCTGGGAGTTTTTGAACAGAGCAGGCAGTGACTAAGCACCTGTCCCTGCTCAGGCAGGCTTGCATCATTGCAGGGAGTTGGGGGATCAAACGGGTTGCCTCTGAAAGGCTTGAAGAGAGAAGGTACGTGACTGGCTGTGATTGTCTCCAGCACACATGGTATTTATAAAAGCCTTGAAAAATAGTTGTGGTATCTTGTCCATGAATAAGCTCGATTTAAAAAGTTTTTTGCTGGAGACAACAAAAAATGTTAAATGTGAGAGAATTTTTTCATATTCACCTATCTAGAGGCAGTAACACTTTTCAATTTTATCTTGTTCTACACTGTGGGAATATGAAAAGACTACAGTTTCTGCTTCAAGGTGGGACACAGTTGAACTGGATGAAATCTTTAGCTATTTCTCTCTCTCTCTCTACATATTTATTCATTAAAAGCAAAGATTAATGAGAAAGTATGAAATACATCACCATGCATATTTAATTCAGACTACTTGCTCCTGCTTGGCTAAAACTAACAGAGCACAGAATATACTCAGAAAAGTTGTCTTTCTGTATTGTTCTTATGTTGAATTTTCATTAAGATTTCATCAAAAATCCATTAGAAGGCCCATGTCTCATCCTCAGTAACTGCAAAAAGGGCTGGTCTTCCAGGGGTCCAGAAAGTCTGGTGGTTGTTAAGGACGTCAAATTCAACCTCCTAAGAAAGAGTTTACCAGGGTGTTTAGTAATTATTTTCTGTCTTTCTTGAATCAATTGATTGGCTTGTTTTGTTATATGTTAGCTAATTTTATCTAAATTTGTATTTTGTTTGCAATTATATGTGTAAATATTATTTTTTAGCATATATTGAAAGTGAGGAAATGGAGGTTCTCAGGCAGGGAATTTGGGTTTAGGATGGAAACCTAACTGTCATTTGTTACGTAATGGTATGTCATGCCTTTGGAATCCAGTTCATAGAGAAAAGGAAAAGACTGAGTGTTTGGGAATGTTTGTCATACAGCAACCTTTGCAGTACTATATGGAATCAGCAAAGCCAGCAGGACTTGTGCAGTGAAAGTACCACAAAATTTGGCTAGATGATGATGAACAGATAATAAATAATAAAGGTTAATATATAGGGCATTTCTATCTCTACAACTGATATGTAATAAATGTCTTTGCAACGCTGGACAAAACTAGATGTATTTTAGAACTGAAATTATGACATGATTAAGATCTCAGGCTGTTCATCATATCTGTTTTATGACATCTCAAGATTCAGATCTCTAACTGGAGAACTGAGAAAAGAGGGGTTTGGGGTTGTAATTCAACAGGTAAAAAAAGTGGCTGATTTAAGAGTTTTTGGTCATCTGCTGGGGTTTTTTCTCTGTGCTAATTTGCAAATTGGTCAGCTGTATCTAACTCATCTCACTTTCCTGCCAAGCTCTCATGATGTTTCTAGATAGACCGATAATTTATAATTCACATAGGTGGATGAAAGAAGTGTGTAAGGAAACATGAATTTGAGTTGTTAAAAAAGGAAACTGTTGTTGGCCACAATAATATGTCAGATGGAAAGAAGATGTTATTTGTCCATGAATAATGAAATCTTCCTGTACTATTTCAGAGTATGTAAATTAGCTGTTTGTGGGCATATCTTTATGGATGTGTCTTTCAAAAAGAATTAAGTAATGATCATCTCCCATATTTAATGCACTGTCTTTTCAAAAGAAAACATCAGGAATACAAAGAGATTTACAAAGACAGAGATGTTTTAAATCTGCTGCAAGAAGAGAAAATAATACATGCTTCACATGAGAAGATTTTTCAAGATACCTTGTTTCTTTCATATGCTTTATTTGTCCTTTCTAGCCACTAGCAACTCAACTGGCCACTATTAGCAACTGGGATTGACATTCTCTATTCTGTCTAAAACCTTTATCTACATTAGAAAAATAAGATGACATGTTCAGTCTCTCCAAAAACACTTATCCCTGAATTTTTTGTTTCTCAGTAAGATAGAGGTCATTCAAAGCCACATTCATGTGGCCAATAATTTAAACTTTTAATAAATGGAAGGAGAAACTTCCATAGAAGAATGGAAAGGTTTTATGCAGACACTGAGCACAGGACTGGGATATCATTCACCTGATTCCTAAGGAATGTCATGAGCAAATATCTCTCTGACATGCTTCCATTTCGTTGCCTGCCTATATCTAGGAACATGTAGGCACCCTTCCCAGAAAGTCAAGTCTAGCCACTGGAGCACTCAGAAGAGAGTGAACAGAATTTGTGTTAATGGGCACTTTGCATATTATGTCCTACTCCCAGCAGCTGAATGAAAATCTCTATCCTCTCTCTCCTCTTCCTCTGTTGTAGAATAACTTAACTGATTACTCACTTGTGGTTGTATCACTTTCTTGAAGACGTGAACACAACATATAGATCTTAAGTGTGTTTTGGAATGAAAGACCTTGCTAGGAGAACAAGTCTGGGGACAGGTAATGGCTAAAGCATCTTGATTTTCCTGGCCTGGGTTTAAGGCTTACGTTTTGGGAGAGGATCATTATTTACCATGATCTGGAGAGGGATGTTTAGCTCAGACACAGGATTCCAGCTAATACCAGGGATAATTAAAGAATTTCTTCCTGTAGGTGGTCAGTTGCCCAGACTTTATGAATGTCTGTTTAGACAGATCTGTTTTGTTGAATACTGTTACAGCTTCTGCTTTCTGGCAAGGGTGGTGTGCTAATGAGAGCTAGCTGCAATCAGTGTGGTGGGGAAAAGAGCAGAAGTGTGGAACATACTCTTCATCATGTAGGTAGTATTTACTGTGTGTAACAATTAAAACTGCTTTAGTCCAGAAAGAAAAAAAAGAACCAAACTTTTCAACTTACCATCATAGCCTCGAGTGGCACACCAGAAAAAAGGTTCCTTCCATTTCTCATAAAGGTTCTACAAACAATTCTTGGGGTTTTGAACTCGGAGTTGTTACAAAGTCAAAATCCAATGCTTTTAATACATATGAGGTAAACAATATTGGGGCAGATATTAATATCCTGTGACTAGGATGCAAAATGGGTGAGGTTTTGGCATGTTTAGATATGGCATACATATAAGAAATAAGCACAGCCAAGGTGTAATTATTGCAAAATAATTACAGCTGTTGAAGTTGAGGCTCAGGAAGTGTGAAGTGCATTCAAGAATCGTGGTTCCCTGGAGATGTGATTAGCTCACAATCACCACCCTTACAGTTCTGTTTGGAGTTTTACCATGTAAGAAAAGATGACAAGACTGCCAGATAAACAGTGGTTTCACCCCAGCTGCAAATTGTCATAGGCTGGTTCCCCTGAGCAGAAAACTGACCAACCAGTCATGAATATGGTCTCGTTGTGTAGAAAATTATGGAGAAATATTACCTATTTACCTGGAAAATGCGATACAGTACTGTGCAGTGCTGTATACAGAAATGCACATCAGTGATTGTGTTCACTCCTTGGCTTATAAAACAGAAGAGCATAAGACTATTTATGCGAGCCTGTGTTTATGCCTGTGGGAGCTTGGTATTGACCTCTATCTCCCTGTGCATAATACTCTTGTGTAGATGCTTGTTATCCCTGTGTGTTGGAGTTTGCAAACACTCACCCTGGTTTGTTTTGTTTGTGGTTTTTTTTTTCTTAAAGTTGCCATCTTTCAGCACACAAGTATGCTATTTACCCTGTCAAACTTACGGGCGCTCTTCAAGCCGTAAGAGGGACAGGAAGTTTCCGAGCCGAAGGCCTCCTCACCCAGCGTCAGTGTGGGGCATTGGTAGCACATCTGAAATTCAGAGTGTAAAGCCTTTGCATAATCACAAGAAGTTGCCCTAGCACAGTTATTAAGTATGTGCAGACTCTTACCCCAAATCTTTTACCTTGAGGGAGGGGACTTTTGCAGCAAAGCAAACAGCTAGTACTCCTTGTAAGAGCAGACAAAAAGCAGCAACAGTGGGAGCTGGGGATTTCACAGGCAGGGAAGTGGAATTCCAGTTTGGGTCATTGCACTGGGAGCTCCTGAATTTTTTCTTTTTGTTGCTAGCCTTGTAAGTAGGTGTGATTTAACGTGAACTTAAAAAGCTTGAGGAAAACACAGCTACCCTCAGGGAAGTTAGGCTATCTGGTGGCTGACTTGCCAGACAAAGTGTGGGAGCAGAATGGGTCTGTGGTGGTTAGACAAAAATAATGAGGAATGTGGCAGGAAAGTATAACGATCTCCCTTATCTGTATTAGTGTTCTCAGCTTCTCAGGATGTTTTCTGTTGGCTAAGCAAGACAATCCATCAGCCTTCAGAGCTTATTAGAAAGAGCCTTCAGGGGTTTTTTGTTTGCTGTATAGTACTAATGTGTTTTAGAGCTGTTAAATATGTTAATTTTAGTTACATTTGGGCTTCTGAACTAGCCTATACTTCATAAAATGTGCATAGGTGCAAGACAGTAAATAAATACCTGTGCAAATCAGAAGACTTCATAATTAAGTGACTTGGGATTAAATTCTACCCTGAGCTTTCTGTTCTGGGTGAGTATCTCTGCTCTGGTGAGACCCCACCTGGAGTGCTGCGTCCAGCTGTGGAGCCCTCAACATCAGAAGGATATTGACCACTTGGAGCGAGTCCAGAGGAGGCCACGAAGATGCTCCGAGGGCGGGAGCACCTCTCCTATGACGAAAGGCTGCAAGAATTGGGCTTGTTCAGCCTGGAGAAGAGGAGGCTCTGAGGAGACCTCATTGCAGCTTTCCAGTATCTGAAGGGGGCCTACAAGGGTGCTGGGAGAGGACTTTTTACAAGGGC
Source organism: Eurypyga helias (assembly GCF_000690775.1). Lineage (NCBI taxonomy): Eukaryota > Metazoa > Chordata > Aves > Eurypygiformes > Eurypygidae > Eurypyga > Eurypyga helias. The sequence goes on from NW_010246870.1 coordinate 67,408, forward strand.
CTGTAATGACAGGACAAGGGGTAACGGGTACAAATTGAAATCAGAGAGGTTTAGATTAGATGTCAGGAAGAAATTCTTCACAGAGAGGGTGGTGAGGCACTGTAACAGGTTGCCCAGAGAAGCTGTGGATGCCCCATCCCTGGATGTCTTCAAGGCCAGGCTGGATGAGGCTTTGAGCAACCTGGTCTAGTGGAAGGTGTCCCTGCCCATGGCAGGGGGGGTGGAACTAGATGATCTTTAAGGGCCCTTCCCACTCAAACCATTCTGTGATTCTTTGATTCTATAATATTAATGCAAAGCGTATCATGAATATCTGTGCACTCAGAGTCAAACCCTGGGCTATAATCTGCCAGATGCTTGAAGTGAGATGATGTATGCACTTCATCAATTCTGGGAGTACAAACTATATGAAGTGTGTGTGTGAACAGGTTTAAATTTTTGCATACAGAGCTGTGGTGTGGTGAGCTTCTCCTCACACACCTTCTGTACCTCATCTCTGCTCTGAATAGCTAGATGGGCAAAGCCTATTAGTGTGGGGCATCTCTGGCAATTTAGCTGAATACAAAAAAGAAAATGCAGGAGGTTTGTGTTAAGACCAAGAGCTGAATCAAATTTTGACTGGTCTTTTAGCTATGTCTAACGATAAGAGTAATTTCTGGAAATAACAATCTGCTAACTGATGTTCAGACCTTTTCTGAGTCTGCAGAAACAGCACCTTATTTTCTGTGTTCAGAAAATAAGTCTCTATATAACTTTCTGTGAATATCCACTACAATTGAGTCATTACCTGGTCTTAAAAGGCTACTTTGGACTCTCTAAACTCCATAAAAGATGTATTAAACAAAGCATCAATTGTAATCTGAATATGTTGGGGAAAACTGGACTATCAAATTTTTTTCTGTATTTTTTTTCCTTGTTTGATTAGGTGATAAAAGGCCTGAACCCAAGAGCTGCAGGAGTTTCACTTGTATTGACAGCATTATTTTTTGAATGAAAGAAGTTGCTGTCTTCTCTAGGGCCTGGTTTTCATGAGATGCTGTGTTTGTGCTGCAGCAGATGCATGTCAGATATTAAGGCTCCTAGCTCTCTATCTGTGCCTCTGGAAGAAGCGTGTTAGGAAACAAGGACTGGAAAAAGCTTCACGGATCTCTAAATCACATTACCATTGCTGTTTCATAAACTTCACATCAAACTGTACAATAGTTAGGATTTTTGTCTTCATTACTTTACTTGGAAAACTAATCAGGAATGTCATTTTCCTGATGGCTAGAAACCTCCTTGTAATTTCCAGTCTCCGAGAATTCAGTTTATATGCATTTCTTCATCTACCTAGTTTGACCTTTAGCTTAAATTATTCTTTTAAATCCCTGGTGTTTACCCTGAAGTGTATTTATAGACAACTGTCATATCCTCTGATGAACTTTTCTAAGTCTCTTTTCATATAAAATGTCTTCTTTCCTCTGACAGTGACCTTTTTTTCTGTGCATGTTTCAGTCTCACTTAGCTTTAAAAAATATGAATAACCAGAGCTGTACTGAGCATTCAATATATTTTGACAAAGACTAGTATTTTCTAGTCTCTCCTGGAAATGCCTGGCTTGATTCTCTCTAGCTTCTCATTTACTTTTTTTGCATCACATTGGTGGCTCATCCTGTGGCTGGTGACTAATGTGCCTGTGTTTCTCTGCGGTTCATCTGCAACTGATGAGCTCAAAGCTTCTAGCAAAATTTCCTGTTACTAGCCCTCTAGTGAGCTGAAAGGTATTGAGAGCTGAGTGTGCGAGTCGGCTCTGTCATGTCGACACCAAGCTGTGTGGC
>NW_010246871.1:0-268 GCF_000690775.1 Eurypyga helias
CAATGCCAGCCAGCTCCAAGAAGGATCTGCCAATGGCCAAGGCCAAGTTCATCAGCAATGATGGAAGCACTTCTGGGTTAACATACTTAAGAAGGGGGAAAAAGAAAACTGCTGTGCAACAGCAGCTGGAAGAGTGGAGTGACAATATGAGAAACAGCCCTGCAGACCCCCAGGTCAGTGCAGAAGGAGGGGGAGGAGGTGCTCCAGGCACCAGAGCAGATTCCCCGGCAGCCTGTGGTGCAGACCACGGTGAGGCCGGCTATGGCCG
>NW_010246872.1:0-17956 GCF_000690775.1 Eurypyga helias
TTCTCCTCAGGGCTGCTCCCGATCAGTTCAGTTCATGTCACTTGCATGTGAACATGACTGAACTCAGATTCAGAAGAGAGTAACTTGGTTTGTCTGTGAGCTCTTTGCACTCTACACATTTTCATTCACAATCTCCAGACATCTCCTGCGTTATTTAGGTTATTTTAAAATAGATTCGTTGTCACTGAGGAGCAGAATCCCCACTGGGTATGTGTTAATGACATGAGTGGTGTTCTCAAACTTCCTGCTTCTTAGGGAATTCCTTCATTAACGGATAGTTGGCCTACACATGGTTTCCCTTAGAAGCGTTTTCTTTCTAGGAGGTTTTCCAGCGCACATTTGAACAGGGAGCCTGCTACCTGATCATGAGATTTGGGACAGCTATTTTGGCAATACCCTGAATACAGGAACCCTGTGCGGTCGTGAACTGAAGTGAACCTAGCATAGCTGCTGCCGGACGTACCAGCGCGGCAGCCCCCGGCCTGGGCAGCCCCCGGAGCACAGCCACGGCGATCCTGCACGTGTGAGGAGCAGCTCTGCCTTTCAGGTCCCCCGTGGGGACTGCGACCAGGTTTGTCGCTTGTGTATTAACATGTGAGCAGCTTTATTAAAATTAGAGAAAGAAGAATTGGGCTTAAAAAGACCAACTCAATGAATTAGCCGTAAAAAATTAGAAGGTTTGATACAGGATATGGATAGCATGGTTTGTGGGTAACATCCCTTTGGCCTAGAATTACCTCACTATGTTCGTTGTATTATAAGAAGCTGAAGTGGCAATGGACTGTTTTTCTAAAATTGGGTTGAGTTTAGACTGGGTAGACAAGTTGTTGTGATGCAGCTGATAAAACACGGAAGACCTGAGTGTGACTTTAAAACATTTGAAGTGCTGGAAGGGAAGTGAAGGTAGCATCGAGACAATGGAGCATCTCGAGTTAATTATAGACTTAAATAAACTCAAAAGTGGTGAGCTGCTAACTGGAAGGATTGGCTGGTTTGAAGATTAAATGGGCATAAAAGAAAGTTTATTTGTATATTTTTTCCCAAGCAGCTGCTCATGTCATTTCAGCTATGCTAAAAAATGCTGTTTATTTCCTTTTCATTTGGTATGTGGTAAATGTGTATCACAGTAATCTTGATGTCACTGACCTAGAGGTACAAATGACCGCGATGCTGGAGTATATTGCACTGATGAGCATTGTACTGAGCAGAGTGTGTTGTGCTGACCAGTAAAAGCCATTCTTTCCAACCAGGACACCGGACACTGTCACCATGAGCATGGACAAAGCCCAGTGGTGTTTGGAACTAGATGATCTTTAAGGTCCTGTCCAACCCAAACCATTCTGTGATTCTCTGACAGTGCTGGGGTTAGTGCTGGTTGATGTGCTTACCAAGCAAACTGGGTGATGGTAGCAAAGGCAGCTTGGGCAAATGTGGTTAACCAAACGGGTTAATGTGCTGCGGGGGAGAGCTGCTGGTCAGGGGTCCCTGGGCTGACAGGAACATCGTTCAGGGCACGAGAGGCAAAAGCAAATCCTGCACCTGGTCTGGGACAACCCCACGCACCAGCAAGGGCTGTGCCGGCTGTACAGGAAGCAGCTTCACAGGAAAAGTCTTGGGGAGAGCTTACCGCAATCACCAGGCGCAGAATTACAGCAGTAATTAATTGAGGCCTGAGGATAATTAGTACAAATAAAATTCTGAACTCCTGTTCCTTATCCTCAGGTGTTAGGAATGTCTGTACCATCTGTAGAAGTACGTACTATATTCTCCCTTGTTCTTAAAAGCTCTTTTTATATTGCAGTCCTGGAAAATGAAAGTGTCATGTTCCTAACACTGAAGGCAGACTGCCGTGGGGAACGCTCACCCAGGCTGTTGGTTGCCCTTTGGCTGAAGTTTTCAAATCTCTGCTGCTCAGTGTTAGCTTTTGCCTCATTTTAATATTACTTCTGTTACTGACCTTGCTAAGAGAAACGACCTATTGCTTTGTAGAATTACTTCATTGCTTGAAGGTCAATCCTGAATTTGTTGGATATACTAATAATGTTTATTTGGGATTTTCCCCAGAGAGGGAAGATCAATAAGCAATTACATTCAAAATTAAGTTTGTTCTGAAGGCTCATAGATGGGAATTTCAGAATGGAAATCTATTTCCACTTGAACATAGAGTGCTTCTACTTAACTCTGTTTACTGTTGTCATACAACACCTTTTGTGGCAGCATTGTTGTCAGCAAATCTTTCTTTACCAGGAGCCTGCCGCGTGGTCCGGGTTCTGTCTCAAAAACACTCACTCGGTCTGCCTTTAACTTAAAACAAGGAACATGGAATATGAAGCAAAGCAAAGCGGTGATGTTTAAATTCTTGTGTGGTTTTTTTTTTGTTTCTTGTTCAAATGGTCTCTCAGGTAGCATGCAATTCTATTTTTTGGTTTTAGCCATTTCTTCCATGTCATAATCTGAACAGGCTGTCTTCTGACTTCAGATTCAGAGTGGAGTGACTTTGAAAGCACATTTATGTGGCTCTAAAATCAATGTTTTTCTTGCTATTTAAACACCAGCATTTCAAATTGCTTGATAAAAACATACCTCCATCTTACTCACACCGTAAGAAATACTAAAAGCTATTAGTATTGCAAGCTGGAAATTATCAGCAGTCGAGCTTTTCCAACCCTCCTTGTTTATCCTTGTACCTGGTGGGCACCGTAGACTTTGTGTGACACTCGTGTAGTTGGTAGCACATCCCAGCAGCTCTCACCTCTCGTGCTCTACTTGTCTCGAGTCCTGAAGGTCTCTTTTAGGCCCAGAATCCTTGTCTGCGTATCACGCAGTAGGTCAAAAGGCTCTGAGATTTTACTCGTTTGGCATAAATATCAGGGACCTTTGGAACCTCAGGTCTCTTGTGTCAGCTTTAAGAAGAGTACCATAGCGTCCCACCCGAGTCACGCTCGATACGGTTAGCTTAGCAGATTACCAGCTGTAGGAATGGAGAGACTGGTCCATTTGTGTGTGCTGGGACTCGAGTGAGTCCTGGGTGCTCACTCATGTCCAGGTGAAATGAGAGTGGGAGAAGTAAGATTTTGCTGAGTTACTTTTGCAGAGGAGAAAATGAAAACCACCTGCCAGGTGACCGAGAGTTCTGGTCTTCCAGACAGCAATGTCATTTTTGGCACATTATCCCTGAGCCAAAAGCGTTTGCCTCTTCCTCAGGAGGTGAGCATTTGCCTTCCTTTCCTTTTTCTTCATCAGGTAAGAAAACAGCTTCCTGACCTGTTTGAAACTGCTGCAAAGGTAAAAGAGAGGATTCTGGCTCTAATGCCAGGGAAACTGAGGCAGCAGCTGGCTTTCCCAGGCAGGGAAAGCCGGGTTCCAGGAAGGAAAGCCAGGTTCCAGGAAGGAAAGTCAACTGCTTTGCTGGGCAGGGAGTTCCCTTCGAAACACAAAGACTTCAGTCATTTTCTTCTTAGCAAGTCTGCCCTGCTCCGTACTTGGTCTCTTTTGCTTAATGAAAGGAAACTATGTTTTCCATTTTTCCTTGGAAGGGTAGAATTGGACAACAAGAGCATCCAGGAAACCTTTAGTTCCTTGGGACATAATAAGCTGTGCTCAGCACCTTCTGTGAAAATTTATTTGGGATGATTATAATATTTACAGCTTGAGTGGGGTTTTTAAAGTCGCTCCAAATTATTACCCCAACAAGAGGTGGGTAAGTGGATACCCAGGGTTAGGAGGAGGCTGCTCCGGTCAGTGACTTAAAACCAAATCTAAACTTCCCGAGTCCCAGGCAGATGCTCTGTCTCACTAATGGCTGTGTTGAATTTCAGCTGGCATAACTGAGAGCTGAGTTGGATATTAGTTGTTTTTCAGCTCGGAAATAGAATTATCTTTTTCTTTTACTGAAGCTTTTTTGTTGTCTTACTTGTTTAAACCCAAGAGCTCATTTGTGCAGATCAGCATGTTTTGTTGGTGCACCCCTTCCTCTTTTTATGTGGTGTTAAGAGGAGAATGGCTTCCTACATATTTTTGCCATTATCTTGGACGATATCGTGGTACATGTACTGTTTGGAAATAGCTTGGGTTTGGAGATGTTTGTTGGTCTTGGAATGCTGACTTACAGTGCATTCACGGAAAAAAAGCAGGAACCCGAGTTCAACAGCATTCAGTGATAGTTTATATTTGGAGCTTTTCCTTTATATTTATGCCAGTGGAATTTTGAAAAATGGCTGAAATTCCATGTGGCCAGAAAGAGAGGCTTATTATCTGTGACTAACACTTTGATGCATTTTTTAAAATTGGTGTTATTTGCTGTCATGCCACACTTCTGCTATATTGGTTGCTTCTGTTGCCTCATCATGTTAAACAGCTCTCCTTCTCACTTTGATTGTTACTCTTACATTACTCACGTTGCCATCCTCCTTTGGGGATCTGGCCAGGGCAACCACACTACCAAATTTGAATCCAGGGTTTGGATAATCTAGCCTTTGTGTTAGTAATTGAATCCAAGCTGAAGCCTGCATTTTTGGGTGACGGTACTAAAATTATATGAAGTTTTTCAGAAACAAATTGCAGAAATACTGTATGGACCTGTTCAGTCGTTCTGCCTTACTCATTCAAGGTAGGCATTTTTCAAGATCAAGTACTTCCACTTTTTAAAGTACCTTTTAAGTCAGAAGAGAAAAATTGGTTTCCTGTAACTTAGAACCTCAGTTTACTTTTAGATCTAGCAGTCCTCCTCTTTCCAAATAGCAGCCACCCTTATTTTGTACGGTTTGAGAGTCCTTTGCTCGTATCTGTGTCTGGAAATACAGAAGTTTTGCCATTCGTTGGTAGTATTTAGAATTTAATTGAGGATAAAAATTGGGTTAACCTTCTCAGAAAGATTCCCAGAGGGTAGCATACCCCTGCCCCAATTAAAAAGCTTTTCCTTCTGGGTGTCTTTGAGCCCTTGTGGAAAAGGGACTGTGACAGCGCTGCTGTATGTGCTAGGAGAGACAAAACCCTACTTTTTCTTCTTCTGCCTCTGTTAGGGATCCCGCTAGACTGTGTGTAGAAAGAGGCTGTTTTTACAGTGCTGCCAAGGAGAGGAGTTGCAGAGCGACACGGACTGTCCAGCAGCTGTGGGGCTGTTGCGTGGAGCACAGTCCTGATGCTCAGGCCTCTTCCGGCCTGTGCACAGCTCAACACTGTGCACGTGTCTGCTTCACGGTGCTTTCTGCTGTGGGCTGATTAGTGCTTACCAGCAGTGAATTTCAGCTGCTGGTACCTCCTAGTCAGTCTGTATGACAGGATCCCTCTACAAGTTCTTTGGCCAGTTTTACAGGCTGTTGCTTTGCTAATCACAAAACGGCCCAGGCCTGTCTCTGCTGCGTTGTCAACCATGTCCGCTGACATGAACGTCACGCAAACTGTCAGTGTACTCGGCGCTGCAAAAAGAAATTATCCTCTACTCACCTTGTGTTTCCTTCTAACACCTGCTTCAGCTTTCCATAAACCACACTCTTCATTCCTTTTGGTGTCTTGGACTGTCTTTCTAGCTGCTATTCATGCTGCGCTCCTGCAACACAAACAAAAGTGTTTAAATCTGCCTTTTGAGGGGGACTGTCTCTTTTTGTCATATTTATGGTCAGACCCATTGCCCGTTCCATGGAAAGTTCTTCCTCAACCTTCTCCCATCTCAGGTTATTCTTTTTTTTTCATTATTATTATTATTTTTTCGCCGTCTCTCCTAGCTTTCCACCAGACTGGAGGGTTCATTAAAGCACGCTGTACAGGAAATGGAGAGAGGCGCAAGAATGGGACCCTGCTCGCCAAATAGGGAAAGTTGGCAACTCTCCTCGAACAGGGAAATTCCTTGGCTCCGAGGAGCAGCTTCATAGAGAGAGTGCGCTATTGAAGAGGCATTCGGGGCACGAAACGCTGCTTGAAATGCCATTCCACAAATAAATGGCAATTTGGGTATTCACACGTTATGGTGAGACTCTATCAATGACGTTCAAATATTGTATTCAAATTAATTTGAATGTAAGAGCTGGACATTTATGGGTTTGTCTGAGCGGGTTTGAGATCAAACTGGGCATAAAGAAGTAACAGCATGCGTAGTGATCTCCTGCAGAAGGTGTTTCCACCTCCGATGTCAGGCGGCACAGACAGCAGAAATGAACCTCTGACAAAAACTGTCTCTTTAGTTACCACTTTTTCAAGTAAATGGCACCATCTTTCAGGCCAGAAAGAGATGGAGGTCAGAGCGGGAGAATTTATGACTCTCTGCTGGTTTGGACGGGATTGGGATGGGGAGAAGGAGAGGGGAATGATCAAAATATCCTGTGTGGAAACACTGTGAGTTATATTCATAACACATCTGTGCGAGGTGCAGTCGAGGTTGGCTCACTAATAGGAATTTGGTGAGATGGAAAGGAAAAAAGTGCTTCTTTGTATAAGAGGCTATATGAAAAAAGGAAAGTATCAAAGGGTAATGATTCCATAATGAAATGACTTCTCTTGCAGTTACTGAGGGCATGGTGTTTTGGGCCTTGCAGAACACATTTCCTCGCCCTGAAAGGAAACAGGAAGGCTCATGTGGGATTCTCTCCTGTTTGTAAACCAGTTTTGTGGTATGACAGTCAAAATTAAAACTTGTAAGCTGCACGTTGGCTGTTTTTTTCACTGAAAATACTGTGACGTCACTATGTATGTAATGTCCTACTTGATGCTTCTCATATCACACCTGGGTGATACTCTATATAATAGCCAGAGCTGTGGGTAGGAGGGGTTCTGCTTCATAAGGAATTGTGAGATTTGAGAACTGGCTTTCAGTTCAGGACTGCTTCCCCCCTCATTTAGCCCTTCCAGTTTTAAAATTCTCTTTTATGGAAGATGTGTGACTGGGAAACAGGAGAGGCTTTGACAGACTTTCTATGATTTCACATAACCTACAGTACTGTGCGTGTGACAGTGAATATCATTTTGTAATTAAGAATCACAATTTGTCAACCCAGAATGGCTGTCTGTAATGTATTTATAATCCCCCAACAAAGTATTTAAAAAAAACAAAGAAGATGCCATCTTCATTATTCCAGCCCGTTCTTGTGTACAAGTTAGTTAAAAAATGAAGTATTTCAGCTTGAGATAGCGTTGACGGCCAAATGAAACGGTCCTCACAACTTCAGTTTTATACATCTTAATAACTAAACATTATAATTGAACCTATCTATCTCAACGTAGCACATATGCATGTGTGTGCACAGTACATCAGATAGTGCTCTTTTAGAAAGGTAACTTTGTGTATAGGTAGTTTCCTTCTTAGAGTGCGGTAACGATGTCCAGGGTTTGCTGGAGGATGAGATGCTGATGGTTGGGACGTGGAAATGCCTCACTCAGTATGTTAAGAAGAAGGAAACTCTTCCTAAGAAGAGTGCGGTAACGATGCGCAGCGTTTGCTGGAGGATGAGATGTTGATGGTTGGGGCGTGGAAATGCCTCACTCAGTATGTTAGATAATCCATGCGCATTGCTTTAACCCAAAACCAGCAAGAGTCTGTGCGTTGAAATCACCAGGGTTTAGATTAGATCCACAGTCTTACATGTTTGCCCAAATCAGAGTTCGCTGGGCACTTTCAAATAGAAACTGCCACGCTCCAGACTAAACATCTGAAGAACTGGTTTTCAGCTGCCAGGAAAACATTGCCAAGATGGTCCTGGGTTGCCGTCTGTCGGGACACCCGCATAGAGCTGACAGCTTTGCATCCTTTGGCAGCCTCTCAGGCATGCTTTTATCTAAAGCCTGGCTCCTGATGCTGCCTGGCAGTTGGTTGCTAGCATTGGAGGAACCCTGCCTTGGACTTGGGTCGGTATCGCTGCAGGTGCATGGGCTCATCGAAAGACCCCTCCCCAAAAACCAGCTGTTGGGCTTTGTAATGTCAGAAGGTTGGAATCCACTTAGTGACAACTGAACAATTAAGGACAATTATGCTTTCAGCTACATTAACGAGTAACTCAGTAGTAAGACATTGGAAGGAAATGACCCATTGTCGAACACCCGCGTACTTTGTGACTCATAGCATCATTGGAAGGGTGTTTGAAGTTCTCTTTGTTTTGGTAATATGGACTGCATAAATATTTTCCCACATTTTTTCCCGGTTTTACACACTCCGTTATTCCTTTTATGTGACAATACTATGAATTCCATTCTTCTGTCTCCTTTAAACGTTTATCTCTGCATAAGCCATCTAGCAGCTGAGTCTGCCCGTTATGTTCGCAGCCTTGGCTTGAGTCTGCACTGGTGGCACTGGTGAGGAAAGCACGCTCGGAGTCATGAAGCCAGCGCTGTTACCTGAAACCTCCTCTGGAAAAATACCATCTGGGGTAGGGTTGCGATGGGTAAAGCAGCGGCACGTCGATCTTCGGAAGGTGAAGTTCACTCACGAGGCAGGAGTTGCTCATCTGCAGCCCAGAGTTTCCCAGCAAAGTTACTGCACAGCAGACGCTGTCTCAAAATTATTTATAGAATTAATTGAAAAGCACAAAGAAGTGACAAAGATGGGACGAAACATGTTTAATGAAACCCTTTAATGCACTTTCCATGTCATTTTATAGCTTCTTCGACGTGGATGTCTTTCTCTTGTATTTTCTGTCTTTTTAATGAACTAATGGCTTAGTATAATTACCGGTTTTTATCTATAGCACTAATGCTCCAACGCTTCAACTTTGCCAGAGAGGAGAGCTCCTCGGTCAAGTACTTCACTATATGTTGCTCTTAAAATGACTGTCATTCACGATGACTTCAGTGGAGCACTTGAAAACACAGTGTGAAATGTTGGACTGCGTACGCTAAGGTAACGCCCATCGGCGGTCAAATTCTGGTTTAAAATTTGAACTCGAGAAGACATTAGCCAAGCCATGGTGCTTGCTTATGCTACTTTGGTCCATATTAGCGTACTTTAGGAGAATTTCTTTTTCAGCGTTTAGGTTAACAGTTTTCTTCATTCGGCGCTCCCAGCATAGCTGAATGATTTTCTTATTTTCCCTTAGAACTGAAGCTGATTATTTTTTTTCATTAAATTCACTAACAAAAAATAAGTCTAAGTCTCAAGTGTGATGAAAGTGCAAAATTATTGCTAAAACAGAGTATTTTTACCTAATCTGACCCAGGATATGATTGCTCCTGCAGCTGTGGGTTACCTGTTGTAGGCTGTCCTTATGGATTTCACCTCATTCATTGCTGTAGGCACTGTTTTATTAAAATGCCAACATTAAGTATCTCCACTGAAACAGTATCTGGTGTTTAAAGGTACATGGAGGTGCTCACTTATTGTGACCAATGCCTTACGTATATGAGCTAATCTACCAAAGCTATTCCTTCACATCCACCTTCCTGGATGGAAGACAGACACGTGTCACGTCTGTGCAGCCAGGTCAGGAACAGTGATACCTGGACGTACTGAGAAACACAACAAACTTGACGGGACAAGGGGTGACGGGTACGAATTGAAAATGGGGAGGTTTAGATTAGATATCAGGAGGAAGTTCTTCCCAGAGAGGGTGGTGAGGCCCTGGCACAGGTTGCCCAGAGAAGCTGGGGATGCCCCATCCCTGGAAGTGTCCAAGGCTAGGCTGGATGAGGCTTGGAGCAACCTGGTCTAGTGCAAGGTGTCCCTGCCCATGGCAGGGGCGTTGGAACTAGATGGTCTTTAAGGTTCCTTCCAACCCAAACCATTCTGTGATTCTATGAAACTCAGCTCAGTGTCTGTTGTAACCATGTCAGAAGAGAGACTGAAGATGCTGGTTTGCCTTTTGAACCTGTGAAGAGGTTCAGTCGGTCAAGAAGGGAACTGGACCTGCTACTCCTTCTGTTACACCTCTTCTGTGGGCAGATGTGAATATTTTTGAGAGCTAGAGAAAAGTCATTGCAGTCCTGATGAATTCAGGAATGTTCCTCCATTCCTTCATGTGCAAAGCTTCCAGCTTTGGCATTTTGACAGAGGTTCATCTCTTCCCTCCTCCACTTCTCATTTGGGGTGTTTTATTGTGTCTGGTCAAGCGTCAGGTACCCCAGTCTCGGTGTTAACTGCTCATGAACGCTGGTTCGTGGTGTTAGTGGTCTGCTCCGAGTCGTGGAGGCTGGAGAGAACTCGGAGCAGCGCAGGGCAGTGAGAAGTGTGCTCGGGTCTGCTTCCTTTCACAGAAAAACACTGAAAGTACCTGTTTGGGTTGTCCATCCATCACAGTGTTCTCGTACTTCAGCATTTTTCAGGTAGCAGGTTACTGTGCCCCACCTCTTCACAGCTGACGTTTTTTCCTTGGATTTTTACGATGTGTCTTCGGTGTTGGTAATTATATTAATGGAAAAGCTTAGCTGCATCAGCTTCAGTTTTTCACAGCCCCCCTCTCCAGCTGGACGGCAGTTTTGGCTCGGGCTGGGTTAGTCATGCGTAGCCCTTCAGCTTGAAGCTCCGTAGTGAGGGAGGCATTCCTTTTCCTTCTCCGTAGGCAAGAGAGCACAAAAGCTGTGCTGGCGAAGGGCAAAGACTCCTGAGCTGATGAGAGCGCTTTCCCCTCGCATGGATCGGACTGACAGGCCGCCACTACAGGGATTTTATGTTTTCCATGGAGCTGGTCCAAAGCACAGATTTTAAGATACCTATTTTTAGGTGAACCGTTAAATTGCATGTTGGTGGCATATAGAAATCCTTCCTCAGTACTTCCTAAGCTCCGCACCTTTCATTAACAAGACCCAGAGAGAGTACTTCATTCTGCTTTTAGCAAGACACCCCTCCCTGCTCCAAATCATTCCCCATCGAATGGAGCTGTGTTCTGTCCCGATGTCGTGCTGGTCTGTCTGGACAGTGCAGTAGGCTTTGCAGACTTTCAGAGGCTTAAGGCAGATAAAGCGATGATTGGAGTGTAATTGTTGTTGACAGTAGATGGGGAGCTGCTCGGTGAAGATAATGACTGTGGCTGGGAGTACAGATGAGCACAGGCCGTGCCATGCTCCTGTTAGACATTTACTGTGCCAGTAACAGGTTCCATATGCTTAGAAACAAACTCCTTTCACAGCATTTAAAACTAAGCAAGAATGTATAAACACATCTGTCCCTTCGTGTAAATTAAATGAACAACCAGCCTAGTAGTTAGGTGTCCAACAAAACAGAAGATGGAAGAGCCGCTTTGAATAGAGAAAAGGATGGATAAGGAAAAATGGTGAAGGAATTCTGTTCCAAGAAGAATTTTGTTAAGCATTTATGGTTGAGAGACTGTTCTTTTGCCGATTTTTCACTTTTTTTCTTTCCCGTGTCACCTGCATGGGAAAGGACAGAAGGAAATGGCCCCAAGTTGCACCAGGGGAGGTTTAGATTGGATATTAGGAAAAATTGCTTCATTGAAAGGGTTGTCAGGTATTGGAACGGGCTGCCCAGGGAGGTGGTTGAGTTACCATCCCTGGAGGGATTTAAGAATGTGTAGATGAGGTGCTCAGGGACATGGTTTAGTGGTGGACTTGGCAGAGTTAGGTTAACACAGCGATGATCCTAACGGTCATTTCCAACCTAAAAGATTCTATGATTCTGTGCAGTTTATTTACTTATAAAAACAATTTCCTGGTTTTATTACCTGGTAGGAAATTTATTTCTTGTTGCTGGCTTCTGTCACACGGGAGTTTTAGAGCTTCCACTGCCAATTCGTACTTGGAGACCAGCAGGAGGTTTGACTACCAGTGGTTGTCAGTCCTGACACGCTGCCCCTGGTCTGTCCATGGATGTGTGCTCTGGTTAGCTTAGAAAGTTTACAGGAAAGTTCAACATTTCAGAGTTGAAATAAACCAGAAGAAATGTCATTTTGGCTAGCACAGGCAGCATCCAACAATAAAGAGCCGGCTGTCGCTGCTTCCAAGAAGATTGCAGTCCATCCAGAAGGGCCTCTTGTGTCCCCTGATCTGTCCAGATTAGGGAGGGAAATTGTAAGCTGCCTTTATGGACAGGAACAGTAAACATCCCCGACAATAGCATTTCTTACAACTAATTAACTAACAAAGCTAAATACGGAGAAATGCTCATGTGAATGGATCTGAAGAACTCTTTTCCTCCCTTGGGGAACCGGTAGCTAGAAACCTGGATGCAAAGTTGTCTATACACAAAGAATGACTGGCAAGGAAGATTATTAGTTGATTGCTGACAATGTTGAATAACATCTTAAGAACTGATTTACCTTTTCTGATATAGAAGAATGGAGGTGGAGAACTGGAGGTTAGCAATACCTTTCTTCTCTAATGAGAAATGTGTTTTAAGAGAGTCATTTGTGGCATGCTTCTGTCCAAGAATGGGAAGGCAGATGATGTGGTCAGTTTTATGTGTTACATGATCCTAGGGGTATTTCTGGAGCCAGGAAACACAAGCTTGTGATAGTTCTGTGGTGTTAAGTGTGTTTATACGTGCAGAGACTTGCACAGCATGACTGGATTTCTCTTTCTTTGAGCTATAGTTTTTGTTGTAGTTATTCCTGTCTTAACTGATAGTTTGTGGGGAGTGTTCCTCAGCTGTCCGCCTCTCCCAGCCCTGTGCTTTGACACATGAGTGATTTGGCTTTTTAACTACTGTAAAGGTTAGCCGTGGCCAGCAGCCAGCTGTGCGGTGGGCCCGTTTCTGCTTCCAGTGGCACGTTCGTTTCTAGGCAGGGTTATGGATGCATCCTGCTACCATACCTGGTGTGAAGGTGTGGGATGAGGAAATAGTCTTCCTCTAAGGCATGATAGTTACGACTTGCAGTCCTATCTGAGGCTCGCTAGAACGGCTCCCTGTTCCATGGTGGCCACGTAAGATGTTTCCTGGGACTGTGCTGAATGAGGCCTCCATCTATGGCTCCTGCCAGTCCCCTCCAGCCCTCTTGTCCCAAACAGGAAGCTTCGCTCTTTCTGTGCTTTCCAGCAGCTGAGAAAAGCTGGCTCAGATTGCCTAGGAGTAAGCAATCCAAACCATGACTGAAATGATTCTGAGACATTGTTATAACGACTTAGTTAACGAGCACTGGGAGGCTACATCTCCGTTAAGCAACTTCCCCAAGCATTGAAAATCCATAGCAGTGGTCTGCTACTGAAAATAACTGGTTAAAGAGTTTAGGCCCTGGAACTCTTCTGAAGCCTTTAGGGATCTCAGGGAAGCTGCCCAAAAATGCAGACAACAGCCATCCAGCAAGTTCTGAGTTCGCAAATAAATTATGAATACAACCTGTGTTTTCAACATGTACTGGACTTTAAAGTTACCCCCCTTCTGAATTGCCCTGCCCTTTTATAATGCATTATTCAAATTACGAATCTAAGGCTTCTTTCAGTGGTTCTCCTTTGTGAAATAAAAATTATTTTCAGATTGATTTAATGATGCATAAAGGCATGAGTACTTTTAGGGTCGTTAATGCAGAGCTCTGATGTTCCTGGGAGAGTGTCTGGCTGAAAGTCATGCACTCTGTGCTCTTTAGTAGCTGCAGACTTGGGAAGGAAAGGGCTGGCCACTCTGAGCTGTAAAAACTAAGAGTCCTCCCTTGCCCTGTGTTGGGCAGGTAGCTGTCGTTGGCCTGAGCTCCTCATTCAGTGCATTGCTCCTGATGATGCAGTTGGTCATGTTGGTTGGGGGTCCACTGCTGGTCCTGGGTCCACTCGGCGTTACTGGTACAGGCTGTTGAGCAGTGTGTTTCCAACTGTTCTTTCTTACGGGTCTGCAGGTAGTGTTATGCCAAGATCACTCAGCTTTGTTAGCGTTTTTCCTATAGATAACATAACTCCTTATGGTAATACTGCACAAAGGGAAGCTACAGCTAAAACAAAGTACACGTTAATCATCAGCCTGTTGGCTGACTTGGCTGTTAGGGCTGGACAAGCCAGGCAGTAGTCACCTGTCCGTGGGAAATGCCTTGTTACAGCTAAAACCAAGCTAAAAATAAGGTTGAGAGCAGATGAGCCAGGGCAAGGCCGGACAAGTCCCGAGGCCCACGTTAAGCTAATGCAGAGCTGTGATCTGGTATTAGTGGAGGCAAGGCGAGGTGTCAGTGTGTTCCTTAGGCCATGGGACTATACAGAAGGCAGGCTGTGAATTGTTACTCTCTGTTGCTTCTCCTCTTTGCTGCAGTAATGGATGTGGAGAGCATCCTTCCTGTGCTCTTGAGCTTCTGATTGTCAAGGCAGAAGCAAATAGTCCTTAAGCAAAGTGGCAGCACGTTCAAAATGAGCTCAGTTTGATCCTGAGACATCTTCATCTTCTTTTTGACAGTCACCCACTAAACCTGGGGCATCTGAGGTGGCTTGTGTTTAAACCTCACGGCACCTGTGGCCCCTTCTGCGAGTCCCTCCCAGAGCCTGACAAATGCCTCGTGTGGGCCTTAGCAGTGTTTCTGACAGCAGAGTGGTGACAGCTGGTTTTACTTAAAGCTATAAAGCAAATTGAGGGAGTTCCCAGCATGCATGACTACCAGACCAGTTTATAGCATGTCAGGACTTCAGAGAAATGAGCTCATAGGTATTCTTTAGTGTAGATCTGGTATATGTTGTTGGCCTCGTTCTTTTTGACAAACAACTCCTGTCTTGTCAAGTTGGCTGTGGAAGTTAAAGGCTATAGGTGTATTCAGTATCTTTGATATCCAGTTATTTACAGCACTGCTGTGCCTACCCCTCGCCCAGGTATGTTTTCTAGCTGCTTCTTTACCGTAGTGTGATTGTACGAATGTATGTGTTAGAACCTCACAGCAACGTTTCCACTTCCAGCAGCATTTCTCGCTTCCTTCCAAGACCTAGATTGTGGCAAGACAAATTCATAGGCAAATCTAAAAGGGCTTCCACCATGAATCAACTGAATGTAGAGCTGTTGTGATGGGAACTGACCTGTTAGTGTGGCAAGTATTGTCCAGTAGTGAGAACTCTGAAAGTGGCTGAAGTTCCTCTTTTGCTTTTTCTATTACCAGTTTCTGGTCATGGGATGGAAGAAGAACAGTTAATATCTGGCACAAAGTCAGATGTAATTATAGTTTCCTTAGTGACGTTTAAGTTCTGGCTTTGTTTTGTGTATGTTTGCTGCCAGGTAAGGATAACCTTCGGTTCTAGAAAACCCTCATGCTAGGTAGGGAAGTGATGACAAGAAAATTATGGGATAAAATTCTAGCCCTTTCCATTGGAAAAGCTTACCCTGAGTTGGCTCTAACCATATTCATATATATACAAAACTGTGTCTTTGGTGATTCTACGTGGCTTCCTAAGTGCTGCTGGCATCCATCCGTCATGTAAATGAGTGAGAAGAACTGCTTTTGCTGATGATGCGTGGAAGGGAAGCATCCTTCTCGTTAGGTCAGAGCAAAGCTGGTTCCACAGAGCCAACAAGGACTATAGTGCAGGAAATCTTTCGCCTTTCCCAGAATTATTCTGCAGCTGGAAGTGCTAAGGTACCAGAGAAGCAGATTTTTTATGGAAGCACTCAGCACTTCAAAATATTTTCTTTTCTCTTTTAAGTCTAACAACAAAGGAAGACAGTGTTTGTGTTCGTGGCCCATTGAGTTCCTGCATGTAATGAATAATCCTGCAACCCAGAGATTCAGACCTCCCTTTAATCCCTGTTTGTTTGTAATTCTACCAGTCACTGTCATTCTTTGGGTCCACTGAAGAGAATACAAACAGAGCTAATGCTCTGAACTGTAATTTGCTTAATTACCACGACATCATCTCAGGAGGGTGAAAGATATCTAGACTGCATATGAGGTCACAAGAATTTTTTTCTCTCGCTTTTTTTAATTCCTCAGTGTGGTTAAGCTACTGTGAAAGTGGAGTTATGTCTGAAACTCCTCACTATTATTTTTATTTCACAGGATATTTGATCACACCAAAGTCAGCATTACATTGCAAATGCAGGCAGGTCTGCTGTAGGCTGGGAGGTCCTTCTTCCATTTCCATGGGGTTTCTTCGTCCCAGGCTTCCCCTACACTCTCTTGGCTGCATTACCACGGCTCTAATAGCAAGTTACTCATCAGATGACCAACTTTGGTCAAATTTGCTGCTTCCACCTTAGCCCATCTCTAACACCAGTCAAGCACCCTCTAAATAATCCATACCAACTTGGAAGGAATCTCAGAAACAATTCATGAAGAACAGAAACATTTGAGGGGGAGGTGGGAGGGTATTTCTCTGAAAATCTTCATTCCATCCCTGATGTCATACCCCTGATCCTCAAGCGAGACTTTCGAAACAAGGTGGGCCTGGAAAATAAAAGTTCATAATCTTACTAGGTAACAAAACTCATGTACTCAATGGGATACTGGTTCAATGGCACCTTTTAACCCCAGTCCTCAGTGTCCTAAAGCTCTGAAGTGACTTATCATGCCTTTTCCATTAGCAAATACCTTGGCATCTTTCTCTTCTTGCTAATGCCTCCTCTGATCCACAGGTAACAGTTCTAGTCCGTGTCACGCAGCCTGAATGATAACTATCAAACTCAGATCAGCTTGTACTTCTCTCAAAGGTTTGTTGCTTCGTTTTCAAAGGGGCAGCTTGTGTGCTTGCACGGTTGTCAGTATTTCCTAGTTCTGCTGGCTGGCTTGCCAAGGTGTGACACCTACCGACAAACCTTGCCTTGCCGCATCCTTAGACACTCACAGGCACAGCAGCACTTCCGTCTGCACATGCTGTACAACATCCAGCAGAAAGAACACCTGATGCATGTTCATGTCTTTAGATTTTGCTTTCCCATGCCTTCATTTCTTGGTATTTCCTGGACAACTTTATTGAGTTTTTCTTCTTAATGCTTTAACTCCTAAATATCTTCAGTTAATATTTTAAACACTGTGTTATTTAGTCTGTAAAGTGATGCCTCTATTCGTTTAGGTTTTCAGTGTTTTCAGATTACCCCTGTGTTTGTGCTGTGTGACAAGGGGCTTTTGTGGCCTTTCTGCAGCCCCTCAGGAGAGGATGACTTTCTGTAACCCTATTTACACTACCCCTCCACTCAGGTTTTGACATGCAAATAAGTTCATATTCCTTTTAAGACAAATGCATTTTTTTAAGCTCAAAATGTAATACATTCTGTATTTAACCTAAAACTGCTCATAAACTACAGTGCACATTCAAGTGATGGAAGCACTTCCTTCCCTTTAAAATGCTGGAAGTTTGTTACTGTTCCAGCATAGGTTTGGATAGGTGAAGACCTGACCCATCTTCTGCTCTCTGTAATAGGCAGCAGCCACGGAATTCCATTCATAAGCAGCGCTGGGAAAGCGGAGAGTATTCCGATGGCTCCTGGTGTGGGCAGCCTGGTAAGCTGGGTCTGCATCAGTGAAAAATGTGATCCCCAACCTTTGTTTAGAAGAGAACCCGGGGAAAAAAAAAATACGGACAAATGCAGGATTGCTTGCTCAAACACTTGTTTCAGTGGGAGCTGTATGGTTTTCCTTGGGGTTTTATTTCACTTCTGAATTTAATGGGATTTTAGTTAAAAAGTAGTCAAAAAGCCTGGAGGAATTACACATCCAAAGATCCAGGACTGTATTTACCATGGGGCTGCAGTTCTCACATCATGGGGGGCACTAATCTGTTTTTCTCTGCCTGGTGATGTCAGTGAAAGAAAGTGGGCGTTACGAACTTAAGATTCTGGGTTTTGTGTGAAATCTGCTGATTTTTGGGAGCAGATCTTAAGGTTTATCACAACACAGACAACATCGCCGGGGAAAGTTGCACGTAGAGCATGTCAAACCATTCTTTTAATAGAAAAGGTTTGTGTCTTGGTGGTCCCAGGTCTCTTCACTGTCCACTCGCTACTGTACATCTCGGCGCTTCGGTCCTTCATCCTGATGAAGACAAAGCCCGGTGCTTTTCTAAGACTTCTCAACCCCTGTCCCTTTTCCACTCACATTTGACATGGTGCTGGAGCAGCTTTGTAACATAGAAAACACTGAAATTTCACCTTCTTCATCAGGATCCTAGTGATCCCTAATATCCATTTCAGCAG
>NW_010246872.1:17968-29891 GCF_000690775.1 Eurypyga helias
TCCCGCTGCAAGTCATTGGAGAGGCTTGGGAATCCCTGCCTGAACCATCTGGGTCGGTTCCTTTGGCTTTGTTGGGAAGCAGTTTCCTTTTGGCTTTTTTGGGAAGCAGTCACACCCAGGTCATTTGCTGATAGCTTGGTTGCTCCTACGCCTCTCAGTCTTTCACCAACAAATTTATGGTAGTCTTCAGAGAAGAGGAGGAGTGACTTGTAATTTGTTCTGGGTTGTTTGGTTTGGGTTTTATTCATGCTCCAGTGATTGTTCTGTCTCCCTTGAGGAAAATGTTACATCTGATTCTCTCCTCTGTGTAACTGCATTGTGTTTCTGCAGAAGGTCTGGCTTGCTACGTGTTACCAAAATTCCATAGATAATATTTATTTATTTATTGTGAAATATCCCAGAGAGATGCCCTGTAGGGTGCCCGCTGGCTTCTGGAAGCACTTAACACATAAATCCTTTAATATACAGTGAAACATGTAGCGAAACCATGTATTTTTATGGTGTCTTACTTGCTTCGGATACAAACTCCTCCTTTCGCTCAGCCCCCAAAACCAAACAAACAGAAGTTTTGGCAACAGTTAAGCAAAGAGTAACAACAAACTCCGTCAAAGACAATAACAATATTAAGGAACCGAGTCTCAGAGTCAAGATTGGAAGAGCCAGTGTAGCTGTTTGGTGTGGGAAGGGCGGATTCGGGGCCGTGACGCTTAAATAAAGGACAGATTCTTCTCGTGCCACAAAGGCTGCTGTGGTACTGTTAGAAAGTCATTCTGATGCTTCTGGAGTAAAAAGCAACTTCAGGCAATTTTTCAAGAAATGATAAGGCAGAATGCTTGATTTCATAGGATTTCTCTGTTTTTTTGAAGGACCTAATAAATCAAAGCACACAAGTCTCAGCGCATCCCAGAACCGAATGAGAACATCCTGTCGTAAGGTTTTCCACTTGATGACCTGGGTGGTTTCTCTGGCAAGCACTGGTCCCTCACAATTAGGCAGTGCCAGCAGTGCCACAAAAATTTTACATATACAGGGTTTCTGGGGAAATAAGTTCGAAGTCTGTTGGAATTGTGAATCAGCATTTAGCCTACATCATTTTTCTCTTCTTCCCTTGCTGTTCAAAAGGCACACTTCAAAGTAAGCCTTACTAGGCAAAAAAAATCAGATTTTCACAGATTTATTGAAGTGAAAGGAGCCCCATATATTGACCTTTGTTATAATTAAGCAATCTGCTATGTTTCTCATACAAATCTGGCAAAAGCTCCACAGAAGCCAACAGGTGTTGACCATCCTTGTGTTGCTACTGAAGTGTGTGGGAGCCAGCTGCCAAAACATCTGGCCATCTGCTCCTGGTAGTTTCTTGTTCCACATCTAAAGGGCCAGATCTTCAGAAGGCATCAGCATCTTAAATTGTTCTTTAAAGGTAGTTAGTAAAGAACCAACAAAACAGTCAGCAAAGTGCATTGTGGAACCGTTAAAAATCCACAGTTATACTTAAAACTCACCTAAATCTGTCATGGGCACATTTAAACGGCAGATGAGCTTGTGTATAAAGCAGGTTGTTGAGGACCTTTGACAGTCTGATCTGCCCTGAGCATAGATAAAATCTGGATAAAATCTCAGTCTTTGGTTTTAATGAAGCTTGAAACTTGATTTATCAGCAATATGTGATATCCACTACATTCTTTTCTCTATTTCAGTTTTTGGAGACTGCAGAGATGTGTCTTCGGAGGGAGACTTTTTACAAGGGCCTGTAGTGACAGGACAAGGGGGAACGGGTTTAAATTGAAAGTGGGGAGGTTTAGATTGGATATAAGGAAGAAGTTCTTCCTGGAGAGGGTGGTGAGGCACTGGAACAGGTTGCCCAGAGAAGCTGTGGATGCCCCATCCCTGGAAGTGTTCAAGGCCAGGCTGGAAGAGGCTTTGAGCAAACTCATTCTGTGATTCTATGAAAAAGGACAGAGGAAAACTTAGTGAGGATGCCTCCTCCACCGTGCTAATGCAGGTTGTGAGAGCTGAAGGAAATACAGAGTTTCAAGAAACTATAACTAGGAGAGAAAGCCATCATGGAAACTCATACTCATCCAGTGGTTAACAAGTAGAAAAATGGGCAGCGGCTACTTAGTGCAACTTTAGAAATGACGTTGTGAGTTGGCCTAGTTTCCTTTCTTTGAAAACAGCATAATGGATTTTTTCAGTCACTACAGAATACAGCTGTCCTTGGGGACATTTCATACATTAACACGCTCGTTAAGAAGGGATATACATTGATCTCAATTTGTTCCAAATTGATTTTTCATTATTTTCATTTTGAATTAGTGAACTTGTGGAGTCTCCCTAGACACTGTTGCCAGCTGTATTTTCAGGAAAAGGCTTAAATTAGGTGACTGAGTGCTTGCTTCTCCTGAATTTATTAGTAGGTCATTATCTTTTGGCAAAAAGACGTTGGCTGATAGCTGCTGCGGTGACATCATCCTGCTCCAGGAGTGTGACTGTGGCCTGCATGCCCGTTGTGTGGTGCTGGGTCGGAGCCAGGATGCGGCCGTGGCTCTCCCAGCTGGTGACCAGCCCGTGCGTCCAGGCTCGCATGCCGGCCTCACAGCCAGTTTTACTGGTACACCCAACACACAGCTCTCTTCCCCGGCGCTGCTGCCGGCTCTTCCCCGGGGGCAGAACCTCACTTGCATGCTTGCAGCCCCCCGATCTCTCCTTTCTTCGCTCACACTTCCTTTCTCCCTCTGTCATGGACGTGATCTGTGTTGATCAGTTGTTATGCTTACACTAAGGATCCTTCCCGAAATGTGATTCCTTCTCCGTTTATTTTTCTCAGCAACAGTACAACTCAATTCCTATGAAGAGCATTGCTATTAATAGCCGTTAAATGACGCAGGTCCCCGTAAGTCAAGGCCCTGGAATGTGATGCTTTCCAGCTCTGCAGATGCAGGCGTGTGACTGCAGGAGTAAGGGGAGCCGGGCTGCTCTCCGGATGGGAGCGGAGCGTGTCACATCTTGCTCTGCCACTGTTTCGAGATGTTCTCCTCTTTGTGCGCTGATGAATTTGCACTGCTTGTCTGCTGGCTTGGACAGCTGTTGAGGTAAGCGTCTCCGAAAGAGGCGCAGGAAAAGCCATGCGTCTTTGGGGCACAAGTGCAGCAGCAGTTGCATTGGTGCAGCAGGATTAGATGAACTCAGACCTCCTGTCTGTGAGCCTGAGGTCCTGGAGAGGCATCCCCTCGCTCCCCAGCACACAGGGTGACTTGGAGCAAATGCGTCCTTTGACAACGGGCAGGTTTGTAGCTGCATTAATCTCTGCCTTGTTCTTGAGCTGTAAACCTCAGAGCCAGCGTTTTCCTTTATTTGCTGAGTCTTCTGTGACACAAGGGAAGCAGCTGGGGACTGAGCAAGGTTGTAGCCATCTGATTCTGAAGCTGCTGCAGAGCAATTCCTGCCTTCCCTCACTTGCTGCAGCTAGCTGAGGGCGCCAGCACCAGCTCAAACGGAGGGAAGTGTCCGTACGTCACACTCGGCTCAGCTACACAGCGTGGTGGGTTGACCCCGGCTGGAGGCCGGTGCCCACCAAAGCTGCTCTATCGCTCCCCTCCTCAGCTGGGCAGGGGAGAGAAAATGCAATGAAAGGCTGATGTTGATGGCATTGTATCACAGAATTCAGCCCACGTATTTTACAATATAAGAGTGTAAGAATCTTCCATGTGAGAAATGAGTAGGGTTCTCTTTACGTATACAGAGGTTTGATGACGGCATTCATGAAAAGAGACTTGGGCAGATCACAGCTTCATTTAATAGTAGGGAAAAACCTAAAGTTTCATTATTTTGAAGTTATGTTCTAGGAAACATGCATGCTGTAAGATAGACTTTCTTTTTTTTAATACAGGAAGGCATGTAGGATGGGTACAGTTATGCCCAATTTTTTACGTAGATGCTTATGGTAAAATTCAGTGTTTCTGAAAACGGATTTAGAAGGGAGGCAGACTTTATTGGTCTGCAAAGTGGTTACGGCTCTTAGCATAAACACATCTGGGTTCACAGAGAGGCTCTGTAGACATATTTGTGCTTGACAGAAACTTACCTTCTGATTCCAGGAGCGTGGTTCCAAGTCTGTAGAGGTGGCACAAGGCGAGGTGAGCAGCCGTGGTTTTCACCAAGACACGATGACAAAGCATGTGGGGGAGATTTCCTTTTGGTGCGTCTCTCTTCCGTTTCCACTACTTCATTTGCTGCATGCACAAAACTCCTCCTGCCTTTTCTTGGCAGAGGAGCCCCAGCTGGATTGGAGGAAGATGTCATTCTTTGCTGTCCTCATTTTTGCTAGATGATGCATAGTAGACAGCCTCTGATGCGTGCTGTGAAAAAAGAAAAAAAAAATACACACCTGCACACGTGCATACAATGCTGTGTGTTTTGACTCCCTACCCAGATGTTTGCATAACCATTTCACTTGGTGAAAGAGCATGGACTAATCTTTTCCTGACAGGTAAGACCATGATGTAAAAGACGCAGGTGACTAGCGAAGTAAAAAAGGAAGAGATAATGAACCAGCTAATTCCAGAATGAGATTAGGAAGGATTAGTCCGTCTAGCACAGATCCGCAAACAAACAGACTAGTTCCCTCTGTGCAACAGAGAACATTGCCATTCAGCGACAGCCGCCTCTCTTCACGGCGTTAGACAATGCGCTCGGGAGCTGGCAGGCTTTGTAGATTAACTTGCAAAGAACCTTTGTCTTCAAGTGATTAATTTAAATAATTCACCTCAGTAGGCATTGCTGTGATCTCTTCCCACTCCTAAGAAGGAGGGGTCATTTTTCCAACTTCACTCGTGTCTGAATTACTTGCTCTGGAGAAGGGAAGGATGGATTTGATTTCTCCATTACCTGGTGACAGCAGCTCCGACATAGAATCATAGTGCCCTGGAGAAGAGAAGGATGGATTTGATTTCTCCATTACCTGGTGACAGCAGCTCCGACATGCAGGTAAGGGGGTGTCCAAAGGCACTCCTGTGTCATTCAGCTGGCACATCTGCAGGACTGCCTACCTGTAAACTGTTCTCAATGCTGAAACCACCCCTGGATTTAATTATTTGCCGATGATATGCTCCCTGCAGTGCCGATGCTCAGTGGAGTTGTACCAGCTTCAAGAACCTCAGGTTGTCCCAAGGATTAACATGCAAAGTTTGTGATGCATTTTTCTTTGAATGCCCATTTCCTTTATAGTCTATTACACGCAAAGCCTGTAATCATACCCGGGGGAAGTCACAGCACATCTGTTTCTTAACCCTTCTTTAATGACCTCTAGAGACTCCGCTGTGCTTTGGGTCCTGAGTTCCAATAGCGTGTGGCACTCCCAGTAGGTAACGCACATTTACCAGCACTTAGATGTCTGTCTGTCCCTGAAAGCCAGCAGGCATGTGCAGAGGTGTATGAGTGCACAATTTGGGCTGAAGAAAACTATTTACGTATCTTCTGGTTTTGGCAAGAAGGAGGGTTAAATGGAAAAGGTTAGTTGGGTTTTTTATTTATTGCAATACAGAACGTCTGTGAAAGTCTTGCTGAGCACAGCCAATGGTCTGACTTCTGCATTAACACAGACTTTGTGCAAGAAGCATTCAGACTGAACCCTGCCCTTCGATTACGAGTACCTGTGAGTACCTCCTGAATGAACTGAATGCAGAACGCTGATGTCTTCACTGGCTATAGCACTCCTGCTGCAGTAAACCGCTCCCCACTAAGATTTTTCCATGTCTCTTGCTGCTGCAGCATCCATACATTTTTGGAGGAGCTCAGAATTGTAGGGTTTTGTGTTCTGGAAAGCTCACCTTTCCAAAGCCGGGAAGCTCTTAGCACAGAAGGGAGACAGAAGACAGTTTTCACTATAGCTTCACCGTAAACGTAGGGGTTGGCCTTGTAATTGGTCTCATTTGGAGCAGTGGGATGCACAGACCAGAGGACAGCCTTCTATATAGTGAATTAGATAAAGTTTCTGATGTGTTTGTGTCTACCTGCCTGGGAGGTTCTGAAT
The DNA here is from genome assembly GCF_000690775.1 of Eurypyga helias. Taxonomy (NCBI): domain Eukaryota; kingdom Metazoa; phylum Chordata; class Aves; order Eurypygiformes; family Eurypygidae; genus Eurypyga; species Eurypyga helias. The sequence goes on from NW_010246872.1 coordinate 24,000, forward strand.
TACGCGTGTGTATTTTGTATTTATAAGAAAAACAGTGCCATCTCCTAAGAGAACACATCCAAGGACACTTTCCGTGCTGCTCAGAAAGGATAGCTGCTGAGCCCCCCTGCACGTGCCTGGCTGAAGCCAGTGAGCACAGAGCAAACTTTACAGTTAGCCAAAACTAATGATAGTCAATTATGGTAATTAACTTCAGGTTGACTGAGGTATTTGGAACAGACTTCAGTGCTGTGAAAAGGTTCACTGACTCTGAGCTCTTCTAAAATTTCCACTAGTGCCCTTGTACTCAGCTGAGTCATGAGCAGCGGCATGAAGAAAGGGATGTAATGACTGGGCTGTGGGAAGGTAGGCACGCTCTCACGTGTCATGTCGTCATCCCTTTGCCCTTGTGTTCCCTGAAGTGTTTGGCAGTGGATGCAGATTGCAGCATTTGCAGACAGAACTGTCCTTAGCATGGATAACCTGGGTCTGATTCTGATTGATTCTGAAGTCACTCAAGTGTTGGATTATGGAAAAGAGACAAATGAGAATAGATAAAGTGCTTGTATTACCCTGTATTTTTAGGACAGGGCATAGTAATTTACAGTGGGGGTGTTCAGGGAGAGAACCCCACAGCTTCTCTTCCCAGCAAGGTATGGGGAAAGGGAACACACCAAATGAGGCTTGTTAAGTCATTAGGAGCTGATAATTAGCTCAAATCAGTGTGAAAGTCAACAGTTGTTCTCTGTTAAGGACTAACATATGTAGTAGTGCCAAGAAAAGCTGATGAAAAATTAAAAAGCAGCCCGCACCAGGAGAACTGTACCTAGAATGGGTGCTGCTTAATATCCTTAGAAGCGCTGGTACATTCTATGGAATACGCTGCATGCCAGGCCGAGTGAAACGGTTGGGTTTGTACCACTGAGCCCAGTCAGGGGAAGGCTTGGGGGTTTCTATGGAAAGTGTGCAAGTTGCGTTTCAGGAGGTGGGAGTGCTTGAAAATGTTTCCAGTACTGCTGTTTCTTTTTTCCAAATCTTGGCCAAAAATGGTCATTACATTTCTTCCTAGAGTGAGGTTATTTTTTTCTTGCTTTGTTGGGATTGCACACATGAAAAATATTCTGTGGGTGCACGCATGGAAAATATTGGCATATTGAGAATACCCTCTGTGTGTAGAAAGTGGCTACATGTTAGAGAGGGGCGGAAAGAAAGGAATCCTTTCTGACTCGCTCTGCCTGCTCACATGCACACAAAAAAGAGATTCTCCTCTTCACTTGAACTGCGAAACCACCTATTTAAAGAGGGAAGTCACGGCCAAACCAAAGGTGATCGTTGGTTCCTTCTGAAGTGACCTCAAGCTCTCCCATTCATGGCGCGGGCGGAGCGGCGGGATGACATTGCCGGTGTGTTTCCCTTGGGCGCTGCGCTCGGCAGCTTCGCCAGCTGCAGCAATTTTTAGAACTGGAGCTTGTCTATGAATTTCCCACTTGTGTGCTATCACAGGGTTCACATTCTTGAGAGCGAGAGGAGTTGCGGTTGAATTGTAAAGCTGTTTGCAGACCTGGTCTCTCACCCACAGTGGCGGGCTAAGCTTCTGAAAACAACTGGGGACAACCTTGCCATTTGATGTGGGGCTTGGGGAAGAGTTATTTATGTGTTGCTGTGAACCACTGTGGTACTTAGGAGGGAGAGGCTTCCCAGCTAGTTCGGCCAGCAGTTGAATCGGCTCGAGATGAATTACAGCGTGGCCATCCAGCACGTTTTGCAACGTTGGCCCTGGTCCTGCTGACCTTCCACAAGCACAGCTTACATCCAGCTTACTGGGAGCCTTGCCTGAAGACATGTGAAGGGCTAGTTTGTGCGCTTGCAACCTTGGCTTTCATCAACTCCAGTGTAGAGAGAAAGGCATTGAAAGCTGTGCCATCATTTGGGGAAATGCCCCGTTACAGTACGAGTCAATGCGAGTGGAAGGCAGGACCGTCCTCTTGTTTGTATCCGTTGGACACCGGTTGCTTTCCCTGGGTTCACAGAGCAGGAAGATCCCTGCATATTCAAAGGCTGTATCGGCTCTTCCTGCAAAATGGATGGCTGGGGGAATGGGGATGCGTCCCGACTGTCGCAGAGCCAGAGACACCAGAGCAGCCCAGTTCCCAGGGTGGACTGCCGTACGTAGCCGGTGGTTTACACCCTCAGATGTTCCGAACAGGCCTCTCTCCTGTGGTTTATTGCTTAGAGCCCGTTGGTGTGCTGGCGTAGATTTAGGAAGAACTAAGTAGCCTACAGCTGTGACTTTTTTTCCTGTCAAAAATCCATGGTGGTGTTTGACTTTACTGCCCTAAGTAGAAGAAACAGCTTTTGAGTCATTGCTGATAGAGGCTACTGAACACAGCCCCTTAAAAACCAATTTGGAATGGTTCATCCAAACTCTGCCCCTTGGCCCCTGTCTTCAAGGGACCCTTCTAGTATTCCGTGATACTTGCAGGAGAGGTTATTCCAACACGTGCTTTTTACACAAAGAATTACAAAAGTACTAAGTCAGAAATTCTCTCTTAGCAGTTCCAGCCGTGCGGCATGAGGAGAAAACACACAGCACTGCTTTTTGGGATCTTTTCAACGTGAATTGGGGCTGACCACAATATTTCTGAGCGCTGAAGCTGCAAGTTAAGCGTCGTGCAGCATCCTGAGTGAATGACGAGGCCTCCCATGAAGCACTCTGTAACACATGCCTGTTGAGTTACAGAAAAAGGAGGGGGGAAATTCTGGGTTAAGAAGGGAAGTATTTGGCCTCAATCACCTTAGGGATTAATTTTATGCTTGAAATAAGAACCGTGTGATGAATTATAGAACCATACGGTTGGACGAATTTTTTCATTGGGTGTCTGGCTATTTCCCCTACCCCAATGCTACTAGAACAATCTCCTCAGAGCTCCCCATTTATTTCATCCAAAGAAGTGGTGACTCTACAGGGGAGGAGGCTATGCGGGAGGATGTTTCTGAAGCGGAATTGGAGTAAATGTTGATGTGTTACTATTTCTTGTAGAGTCTCTTCTTGGCGGCCTCGGGGAGCTGAGTTCCCTGTACAGCGGCGTGGAGCAGCAGCTGAACGAAACCCTGAGGCGACGGAGGCACGCGGGAGACGACGACTACAACATTGAGGTGCTGCTAGGTGTGGACGACTCCGTCGTCCGATTCCACGGCAAAGAACACGTTCAAAACTACCTCCTCACCCTCATGAACATAGTGAGTAACTTCCACAGAGCTGCACCGCTTGTTTTGGAATGTGAGAGGCTTGGGTAATCTCTTGCAGGAGTATCTAGGAGACCGTGCTTGATACAAACATGATCGTTTTGTCTGCTCTTGGATACGGTACTCCCATTTCAAGGTGTTCCTTTAATTGATCTTTTTCACAGTAGTTTTCTAGGGAACGTTCTAGGGTAATTCCAAGAATTGAAAAACAGTGAGGAAAAAATGTAAACTTGATACATTTGTCATAATTCCTAACTTCTCCCGCCACACAGATCTGAAGGAAACCTGGATAAAGAATAAACATGTTGAACAAAAGCGTGTTCTAAGCACCTAACGGCTCCTTGAAAGGAAGCAAGCCTTCTCGTAATACCTGTTCCTTAACTCAGGTGGCAATATCCACATTTACGTAGGAACTGCGAAGGAGCAGAGACTCGCAGAACTGAAGTATCGTAGTGTGTCTTACAGGGTTAGCAAGTAATTTTTGTCGACACAGACATTTCTGTCTGTGAAATCAGTGGCAAGGTACTGTGTTTAAAGATGCAGTCTTGAACCGCGCTGTCAGATTCTGTGGGAATGCACATTGCAGAAGAGCACAGAAACTTAAATGTTTTCTGTTTTTATTGTCTTGGAAGAAATCGAAAAAAAAATACGTGAAAGGAGTATGGAGGAGAAGTATAATCCCTTGCAATGTGTGGCCTTCTCTTAATGCACGTGTCAGACCCATATGGATACGTCTTAGAAGCTGTGGGAGATCATAAGGTTTTCCAGGAAAGAAAAACAGTATCCCAAGGACAGGTTATAAGAGAACAGGCTTACAATTAATCATGATTTGATGAACGTAGAAATGATTCTTCTTGGCATTCACCCTTTTATTCCTGGAACAATTTTTAAATGATTCCTTAGGTTTACGGATCATCTCTGCAGCATTTCTTTATTCTGCGTCACATCAGCCGCCATCGTTCGTGACTCAGAGAGTTCAATCCTTTCATTATTGCAGAGCATCAGAAACACCTTCTCCCCTCATCCCCAAACCCCGTTTCAGGTCCCCTGAGTACACAGAGTTCCACTCAGAATGATCAGGGCGTTACTTCTCCCCCGCACCCTCAGCCTTTGGACCAAGCTTTGATGCACCTGACGTGTCCTGCGCCCAGTGCTTCCCTGCAGCCCCGGTTCAGCGCAGACTGTGCAACGACTGCATCACGCAGGTGGCTGCTCCAGCATGGAGACCCGAGGCTGAAAATGTCACCTCGTGTGTTTCAGACTAAAAATAATCGCTGTATCTGGAGAAGGTCTCTTTGCTGCTTTTACAAGCTCCTCAGTCAGCTACATAAGCTGTTCCTACTAAGGATCTGTGCTGCCAACAGATCCTACATATGTGAAAGATTGTGCTGTTTAGGTACAAAGCAGACCCTCAAATATTGAGGGGGAAGCACAGGGCCACGACTGAAGTGTACCCACAGGTATGGTCTCATTGTCATAAGACCTCAGTTACCTTTTAGATGTTTAAAGCCAGGTCCTTTAAAAAAAAAAAAACCAACAACGCATGCAGCACCACATAGCTTTTGCCTGCCACAATCCCATCCCTGTTTTCCAAGTGCACAAACATGCTGACCATCTTTGAAAATCTACCCTTCCTGTTTTAGCTCTCCAAATGAGGACCAGCAGTTTAAAAATCTAATTCATAGAATTTGAGAGTAAAAAAAAAAAATCTCTGCATGAATTTAAACCAGCTGATACCTTTTCCAGCATAACTCTGTGTAGAATTATAACAACTCTGTACAGAATTACATTGAGCTATAAATCTAGAATAAGAAACCCCAGACATACCCACACATTGTAACCGAAAACTAGAAATTAGTCTGTTAGGTTTACAACCTGGAGCTTTGTTCAGTCTTAAGCCTTTTCTACTGTTTCTGTAGTTGTGAGTTTGTGTGTCTTAGGTCAGTGTGGTGTTTCAGCCTGCCAGGGTTGTTGCTCTCCAGCGGTAATCGGATGGATGCTGTAGAATCTTGGTTTGATGCAAAGGGGCTGTTGAGTTGACTAACGTCTGTGCGTTTGGTTTTGGAGCATAAGGCGTTTAATCTTAACTTCCTCTCCTCCTCTGACACGCACACAGAAGGCCCTTGGCTGTGGTGTGTTGGGAAGCTGGGTGTGAAGCTCTTTGAGGAGGAACAAGCCACTGAGCCTGGGCTGCTCTGTGCATCACCTCTGCGACCTGAGTGAAGCGACAGCAAGACTCCCACAGCCATGAATGGATGTCTAGTAAGCGTGTGTCTTTGCTGTTGTTAGAAGCTTCTTTTTCAGGCTTGAGGGAATCAGAGGGCACATGAGCAAGTCTTTGCTTGTTCCTAGAAGACCATCAGCCACTGCTGGCATCAGCAGACACATCTGAATTCATCACAGCTGTATTTGCCTGACAGACACAAACCTGACTTCTGGTTCAGATTTGGGTTTGGATCGAGTGGTGTGAAGGTCCAGGAACTGAAAATATCATATCTGAACTTGTATCATGTACTCTTCCTAAAAATGGGAGGCTCTAGATGAGAAAGGATTTGTGATGGATGTTGTGGGTATTCAGGGGGATTTTTGCAAGGCTGATGGTCACTCGCTGAGGCTTGCCTTCCCAAGCAGGGAAGTGAAGGGCAGTTTCATAGAATCACAGAACGG